>NC_064292.1:55553397-55815882 GCF_019186545.1 Solanum stenotomum
TGTATGATTGAATTAGCTAAGGCCCACGCTCGTGGCATGGAGCGTGACTTTTGTAATTTATTGGTGTCAGAGCGTACCTCGAGTAATTTTACGGAATACATGTTATAATAGGTATGAAATATCTTTGCCTGTCAAAGATAGAATAGATGGGAAAAAATTATTTAGTGTTTTGTCTATGTTAGGTTTTGAACCTGAGAATCTTATGGTGTTATCCTATGCTTCATTGACTACTTGGTTAGACTCTTTGGGTGCGAAATTGTGCAATTTTATCCCTAGTGGTTAGGGCGAGTCTAAAAGCTTCGATTACAGAATCGTGTAAATGAAGTAGTAACTTTTATACGAATCTTATGTATTAAATTAAAAAACTTCACCAAATATTTGATTATATCAAATAGGAACCTCAAAAACTTTGTCTTTTTTTATTCTTTTCGTTGTTCATACTTACGTATCTTTGCATTTTCTCTTACCATGAATAAAATCATATCGTGAAATGGATGAATTTTACGACGTTTAAATAATTGGAGTAAAAAAATTCAATATTAATTCCTCGACTTTTGTCTATGATTTTAAATTATTTTGAATTGAATCTTTTTAACATAAGAAAACTTCTATAATATTGCTATTAAGGTAATATTTAAAAAAATTACATTAAATCATATATTTACGTCAAGAGGATAAATAAGATTATCCTTTTGGTAAATTATTTATTTCCCCTCCTTCACAATTCCCATAGCTTTCTTGGATAATGTAGATAAACTAAGGCCACACAGAAAGTCTAGTAAAATTCTTATAAACAAATAATAACAAATTTTTTATTTCACGATATATCGAGCTTTATTATATATCATTAACATCTCTTCACTTTGAATAAGCGACATCAAATTCTCCTGAAAATAAAAATCTTTTGATAAGCAATTATTTACTTATCCAACTATTCTATTTAACATGAATTTAAATTAATGAAATTTGTGTCTTAAACACTAAATGGTTAAATTAAAATTACTAAAAAGTTATCTATAGAAGCTTCTATGTCTAATTAGTAAGGGTGTATCCTCTAGACTTATTGGAAAATTAGAAAAAAGATAATAAGAAGAAGAAGAATTAACATGCATGTTAAGAAAATTGGAACATAGTGAAGATTAAAAAAATACATATAAACGTATTAAATTACTAATGTCAATTGTATGAGATCATTTCTTTTGTATCCTTATCTAATTAATTAAGAATGTTAAGAAACTTTTCTAGATGTATCATACTTATCTCACTCTCTAGAAAACTATAGAGACAATTAATATCAATAAACTAAAATTTAAATAAGATTAATCGTTTTTGTCGAAACTAATTTCCTAACTTTGTATATTTTATTTTCATCAGACTTTATTATTTATGAAATTAGACCGAGTATGCTATTATTATTATTTTTATTTTTTTGGACAATTAATATAATGTTCACAATGGAATTCAAACCCGCAAAAAATATGTTATTATTGTTGTTTGACTAGCCGTTTTTAACCAAGAAATAATAAAATGAGAAATTTGAAAGAAAGAAAAAAGAAAGGTATGAAAGCTAGGTTTTAGTTTAACACTTATTCGATTTAATTTAAGATGGACAACAATCATTAACCTAACTCTTTTTTTAAAAATTAAAGGTTTTAATGATTAATAGAATATTCTTAATAATAATTAGATTTTGTTTGAATATTTCAGAAAAGACTTAATAAAGACACGAAGCCGAATCTAACGTAATTAACCATGTTATTACTTATTAAATTAATAATATTACAAATCCAATTAAAC
This sequence comes from Solanum stenotomum, assembly GCF_019186545.1. NCBI lineage: Eukaryota > Viridiplantae > Streptophyta > Magnoliopsida > Solanales > Solanaceae > Solanum > Solanum stenotomum. The sequence continues at coordinate 55,555,195 of NC_064292.1, forward strand.
AAAAATTAATAAAAAATAAATGTGAAGTTGAATATTCTTAATAATAATTAGATTTGGTTTGAATTTTCAATAATGTGAACCATGTTCCTTGTAATCACTTTATATATATTTATGTGTGAGACTATGATTATCTAGATTCTTTGTTTTAGGAATTTCAACGATGTGTTTTTTTTTAATCTAGAAATAGTAATGGTGCATGTGAAAAAATATTTCCTGTAATCTTTTTAATTAATTAACCTAAGATCGAAATTCATTGTCATATAAATTGAACAAAGAGTTGAACAAATGATGGTGTTTTGAGTCATGATGTATTATGCTGATAAGATGTTAGGTTTGAATTCCAACGCATTATAACCTAATATATACACAAATTTACGAGGTCAAAAATGGTGGGTTAGAATTGTAATGCTCCATGAGAATAAAATATGAGTTTGAGTTCCAACATATTAATATGGCATAATACGATTTTATGTAGGTACATAAGTTATTTGGATGATACTGCATCATAACAACAGACGTTCGTTTAAGTTTCGATTACTTATTATGGCCTAACAAGACTTGATGATCGAATCATCAAATAATGGGTTAGAGTCTCAACACACAATAAAGATAAAAGCGACGTTATGTTCAATATTTATTGTATTATGACGCAACACATGATCTTATAATAAAGGTAAAATATCGAGTTTAAATCCTAATGCATTGTACTAATTATAAGATGTGTTTGAATCCCAATCCACGACTTGATAAGATTAAAATACTATTAAGGTGCACATAATTACTTCAATCAATTATTTTTATGAATATAAAAGGGGTAAAGAGGATTTATCTTCCTATTTTACTATACATCCAAAAGCATTTGGTTAATACTTTCGATTAAGATATTAAATGTGCAACTTCAAGTACATTAGCCTAATAAATAAATAAATAATTCTCAAGTGAAAAGGACAATTGATTTATTGACGTAAATAAAATGATAATAAGCGTGTAAAGTCACGATGAAAACATATGCATGCACAATTTATGTTGAATAATATTGACAAAACCAAATTAAAAGAGACTTACTATTACAAGAAAAATATTTCTAGATGAAGTGTGACCAAGTCTTCATAAACGATTCCATCAACGGATGTAGTGCAGTGGATGAGGCTGCTTTCCTTTTAATTAAAGATCTTGAGTTTGATTTTTTTTTTTATGACAAAGAAAACCCGCAGCCGCTATATATGAAAAAATCCTTGATAGAAAGCGCTTCCCTCTGAATGAAGCTTTACATGACTCGAATCTAAAGTAATTAAATTTCAATACATATATCAAATATCATATTTTAAAAAAACAAAAGATCTTCGCAAAATGATAAAGAAAAATTAGAATACTCCAAACCAAATTGTCCTTGATGCATTCTTTAAAAATTAACACTTTAAACCAATTCTTATCTACTCATATTATTTTTTTGAGAACTAAAATGTTGTAATTATGTGACTACACTACAAAGCACTATAGAACAAAAATAGATTAATTATTTCAAGGTTATAATAGATGATTGTGATAAAATCATAAGTATTCTTTTATTATCAATTAATATTTTTATATATGAATCCTGAAAATGAAACATCTTTTAGTAAAAGACACTTGATTAATGAAATAATTTTTTCTATGTCACTCAAAATTAATCAAGCTTCAAAATAAGCGTAAAAAAACAAAAAAAAAACATTTAAAGAAAAATGTTGAATTATTAGTGCTAATTAAATACATGTGAAATCATGTAGGATTGGTCCACTACTAGTTCAAGTGTCTCCTAGGAAAATTCCAAAACTTTGATGAAAATGACTAAATGAATAATATTAGTATAGAAAATGTTCTTTTTCTTTTATTTTTCAAATCCACCTAAGTTTTCAATATGCAAGTACTAAACAAATAAAAAAAAGATAATTTGAAGAATATATGATTAAGTAAATAAACATACACTATCCATTAATAAGATGATGATTTGATTTTCTTATTTATGCATGTATATATTATCTATCAAGCGTTTCAGAATAGTAAGATTAATATCTAAAGTTTCAGATTTAGATGACGAAAAAAAATAAACTCTTAATCAAGATAATTTTATTTTAATATATTTTACCTAACGAGAATCCATATCAACTCGATATATAAATCAAATATATAACATTATCATCAACAATAAATATGTCGATGAAAGACAAAATAATTTTTTGTTCAATTAAAATATGGACCGTCGTTGACTTACAAAAGATACCAAGTCTTCCATGTTTGGACAAAATTAGCCTGCCTTTGAGAAACACATTTAATTGCAAATACTTCATCCGTCTTAAATTATTTGTTATGTGTTTTTACACATTTTTAAAAAAAATATATTGATTAGAATTTTTTAGTTATCTTTTCCTTGTTTTTATTATAATATATAATCTCTTTGATGTTTCTTATACTTTAACTATCGTATATTTTGTTATAGTTAGTGTTATGTATGTTTGTGATGCTTTCATTTCTGTTTATTTTCTTCCTGAATTACTTTGGATTATTTTTTTAGCTGAGGGTTTATCAGAAAAAAATTCTCTATCTTTGAGGTAGGATAAAATTTGCGTACACTCTATTTTTTTCAAACCCCATTTTCTGAGATTATGTTGTTGTTATTCTAGAGTAGTACTATATAATCATTTTCATTGAATATTTACTTTATTTATGTGTCTATTACCCAATGGCCAATATTATTTAAGTGTTAGTAACCTTCAAGAATTATTATTATTAAAGGTAAAATGAGGGAAGGAAATTAATTTTTTTTATTTTTTAAAATAATAAATCATTTGAGATAACTAATTTTAGAAATTACGATAAAAATAATTTGAGGCGGAGGAAAGTAGTAGTGTCTTTCATATCATTGAATTTGTACCTTTTTTAAGATATTGAAATCCTTCAAATGAACGCATTTAATTTCCGCCCACAATTTCAGAAAATTTCCAAATTAATAGAACAGCAAATTAGGTATAAATATTAAAATTGGCAAGCTCACAAAAAAATTTATCTTTTCAACCTCAAAACCACCGTTGACTTTTTAGAGAATTTTTAATTTGGTAGTTACATAAAATGTATGAATTATATGTATTTAAAGTTAGGACGGAGATTTGAAATTACATATAGAACACTTTAATTTTTTAACCATCAAAGAATGTGATACAGATAGGATTGCTTTTTTCTTTAATTAGAAATCTCAAATTCAAGTTCTGGATGTGATACAGCTTGATTGTGCCTAAATCTAATAAACTAATACAATTAATACATTAATATAAATATCAAATACGAATAAATTTTAACCGGTTTATTTTTATAGATCGATCGTGAAATATGCATGGTCGGTGTTAAAATAGAAATCTTGTCTCTTACTAATTTAATTAATTTATTATATTTAGATTTAGAGAATCAAGGTGCAATGTCGGTCACCTAGGTTTGATTTTTAATTTTTATGAAGAAAAAAAAAACTAATTTTAAGACTTTTTTTGTGATATTTAATTTGGTCAATTTTACATTGAAATTTGATCTTCCCAACAATCTACTCAATTAATTGCACATGTACTACTTGTAATGGTTTTTATTTTTTTCTTGGAACTTTGTCGTTCGTTCACTTTTATTTATCATTATAAAATATCATTTTTAATTTATAAAAAAAATCATATTTTATTATTAATATTAATTAAGTACTTATTTCTAAAATTTGTGTTACAAATCAATTAATAGAAACAGTGTGGTGAAATAATCATGTAAATCTTTTAAATAAGCATGTTAAATATAATATGACAAATAAAAATAAACTGTTCATCTCTCTAATTTTTGTATGTACTCCCTCCGTTCCTTTTTATATGTCACATTTTTACTTTGCATTTGCATTAAAAAATGATGTAACTTACCCTTCTAACCTTATTTTTCTTAAGTCAACTTTATAATAAATGATGAATATATTTTCAAGATTAATTAACTACTCCATCAAGGATATACTAGGCAACATATTGTAATTTATGCATAAATTTTATAAAATAACAAATATTGTGGTCCAGTTATTTATAAAAAAGAATGACATATAAAAAAGGACGGAGGGAGTACTATATATGGGAAGTTTGGTTTCCCGTAGGGTTCACATTGGGATGCGTGCTTTAGTTAAAGCCTTATGTTTAGGTTCATGGAGAGGAGGTTGTATGTGTAATATTTTTTTCAGTTTAAATTTATGTGAAGGTGTTAAATCGGAGATAAAGTTTAAGAGGAAACTTTGGTCTAAACTCTAAAATAAGTTATATCGATTTTTATGGTTATAAATTATTTTATTAAGATTAAAATAAGAGATTGTCTTTTTTAACTTATGTACTTAAATATTTTTTGTAAGGGATATGTCATATCCTAATAATATGTTGAACTAGTGAGTATATATGTTTATTACTTTCAAAAGTAGTTATTACTAAAGACAAAATAAAAATAAAATTATACTCAACTATATCTTAATTTCAAAAATGATAAACCAACCAAAGTAAAGTTAGTTAGACTTATGTTATTTTATTTTTATTGTTGATTATGAGTCGTGACAATCATAAGTTTTGAAAATAGGGACACATTATTTAGTAGTAAGATTACAAATATGAAAAAATAGATTAAAACATTATTTTCTTATTATTTTTCACTTTTTTAAGAACAGCCTAAAAATGATATAAGCTCTAACGATCAGGAAATTTGCAATCCCAATGACACGTACAAGTAGTTTATTGTCCTTACAACTTGAAAAAAGAAACTTCTCTTTAAATTTCAAACAAAATCTAGAAACAAAAAAGAAGAAATATGAATTTTGGAAAACATATAGCAATGGTAGATGATACGTACCACAAAATATAAGCAATAAGGAAAATAGAACAGCGGAAAGATACACTAGAGTTTTCCATTGAATAATTGAGTGAATAAAGTAGTCATTTTACCTTTATTTTATAATATAGACTTTGAGAGATTACAGTAATAAAAAAAAATTATAATAGTAATCTTCTAGATTAATTACACTATTAAAGTACCATTTCTATTCATTTATTCTAATGCCCACCTAATGTAATTACCTTACTGCCCAACTAATATTTCTTTTTGACATGACGTCAGTAGAACGTTAGCGTTTTTTAAAATTTTAAAAAATGTTATCTATATAAAATAGGAGAAACAAAACATTTTATCAATAATGTGAATTCAAATTGAAGTATTTTATCATAGTAGAAACATTTTTCTACAACAACATTTTATCAAAAGGAAATCAGGGACTTGATTTTTCATTTCACATTAAAAATTAAACTGTTCAACTCTCTCTACTCTAAACATAGTACAAGTTACAACTTTATCCATTGTACTAACTTTAAAATCAGATAGAGAAATTGTTTAGTTACAATAATTTCAGTTTTCTGCTTATTGTACGAGATGCACACAAGCTGAACCGCCAATAAATCTCATAATATTAAGAGTAGTCAACCAAATATGTAAGTGAAGGATACTGGAGGACATGTGTTTTACCATACCTATACATCAGAATCATCATCAGATGTAACTTCAGACTGAGAATCTGCCTCCTCTTCTTCATCTTCCTCATCATCATATTCATCGATTTTTATAGTGCTTTTGACAGTCATCTTTGACAATGCTGCAGTCTTGCTAGCCCTCTGTGACCGAGTACTCGTTACAATAGGATGAGTTGGAACAACAGATTGCAAGAGTTCTTCATCTGATGAAGATTCTTCTACTTCCTTAGCTCGTCTCCTTGTACGAGTTGCTCTAGTTGATTTTGGTGCTGGAGTTGGCAGTACTTCTATCGACTCATCCTCGTCAAGTGTAATATCAAGATCCAACTTTCCTGAGACGTGATGAAAACACGTTAACAAAATTAACATAAGCAAATGTATATCTAAGAGATTCAACTGACAATGAAAAGCATCCGAGGGAATAAATCCATTTAACAAAAATATCAACAAAGGATTTAGCTTATATGAGCTCAGAGTGAAACTTGCAATAATAATGAGTATGACTCGATGGAAGCATCATCAAGAGCTGATGAAGAAAAATGGCATAGTAATTGATGTATTAAAGCCACTAAACGAAAAGTAGTTACCTAAAATAAGTTGAACTTCATCAGATGATAGCTTCAGGTCGGGAGATTTGTCTAAACCCTTTAGTCTCTCAGCCATCTGTTTCAACTCCTTAAGAAGCTCTTTTTCAGCTAGTAAGGTAACACGATTCAACAGCTGCCTCATTAACTTAACAGCCTCTTGTTCTGTCGGTCTAAAGTGAAGCAAGAATAGTGTCTTGCACAGTGCAGAAACGTATGCTTTCTCTGAAGCTGTCTTCTTTGCATGGAAGCTGGCCACCTTGACAGAAAACCCAAAGAAATATTCATTGCATTGAAGAGAACAAGAACACTGGTAAAAGTATTGTACACGGATATGTTCGTTAAACTAAGTAGGATGAGGGCGCTGAAGAGGAAGCTGTGAATAAATACCTCGGTAGCAATACGGATTGCAAGCCCTTCTTCCCCACTCTCGTACACAGAAGAAGGTTCAGCAGAATCATTGTGGTTTTCATTATCATTTTCGTTGGCTGGTGCAGTTTCCTCATAATACAAGGGAGCCTGCATCATCTGCACCATAAAACGTGATGCTTGGGTAGCACGCTTTCGCATGTTAGAGACCATGAATGAAGATCCTGTGGCATTGCCATTGATGCCTGGCCACAAAGAGCGCATAACCGGCATGAAAGCCTTGGATAAACATTTCTGCATTGCAAACCAGAAGTTTTATTTAATAACAAAAAAAAAAAACAGATCTATCCAATTCTCGTATATTTTGCATGCACAAATTTGAAATTCTACAAACCTTGTGATTTAACGAGAGGGATGGATAATGCTCAAAGAATACAGAAAGGCACTGCTTTAACCTGTGAGGTAAGCTATTATCAGATGGATTTTCAGAAGATGAATACAAAATAAAGTGAACAGCAAAGAGATTTACCTCTCAAGTTCCTTATTCTCACTACAGAAATACAAGTTTATGAGCTTAGCTAATAGCAGAGGATTTGACAATGTAGGTATGCTTGGATACTTCTTACTTAGCAGAAGAATCTTAGCAAATCCCTCACCAAGAACTGTTTGAACTGTCTCATGTTCATCACCGTCATCAGAATCACCTGAATTGTACTTCTCCAGTCCAGCGTATAACAGGTCAAGTAATTCTATCTCCAAATCCTCACTTCCAATATTGAACTTGATATCAGATAAATTTATTTTATGATCTTGGAGTTGTGATGAGAGATCCTGGTTCATTGCTTTATCAACTATATTAGGAGCATGCCATAGTCCAAGATCAATCAATGCCTTAGAAGCCATAACAGTAATTGAAGAAGGACCCTTAACAAAAGAAGATCTTAGTTGCTTTACTAAATCTTCACTAGGTCTCCTTTCTAACAATCCAAAGAGACCAAGGCACCTAATAGCAGCCCTCTGAACATCTAAGTGGACATGTTTTGCCTGCATTTCACAACACAAAATATCTCAGAATTCTGTTTAGTAGATAACGGAGGAACAAGCAACATGAAACTGCAAGGTTATGGCAATTCATCCATCTCATTACTAGAATGCAAGTGAAAGATGGAAGAAATGAGGAGATAGCAGACGAAATAGCTGAGGCAAAAAGAAAGATTAGAAAAGGTAACTTTTCAAAGATACAGACCCCAGGAAGCAATACAGAATGCAAAACTTCAGTTGGTTCTATTGCTTTCCCATGCATCCAGCGAAAAGACTGAGCATGTTCTAAGAGAAGGCTAATCACAGCAAGACAGTGCAGCCACTGCATGAAATCCGCAGTCCTCTCTCTGCAAGGTCTAGCAAGTTCCTCCACTACTCGTAAAACTATTTCTTCGAATTCTCCTGGAGCTGAATGGACTCTTCTTGTCAACTCTGCCACAGCAGCAGCCCAATCTTTATCACCACCAAGATTGATACCATCTCCTATGACAACGGCATTGTCATGCTCATCTAATTCATGATCAAGAGGTATGTGAAGTAACTCCTGCAGAAATCCATTCGCAACCTTTCTGTTGGTAATGTCAGAAAAATCAAGCATCGCACCAAGCAATAGCAGCTGGCGAGACGCAAATCGGTAATTGATTCCTGCAAAAATCAAGTACTATCATTGATAGCACAAAATGAAAGGAAAAGATAACAGAGGACAGAGATCTAAAAAATTTAAGAACTACAAACAAGTTCCTCACCAGCAATTGTGTGAGCTTTAATCAATTCAACATAATCACCAATAGAAGCAGGAAGAACTCTGTCAAGAAGATCATTTTTATCTGATGCTTCTGCTGCATATACAGCAGATTCTGTGCCCATTGTTGTAGCAGCTTCAGAGCCCTTTGCCTGTTTGGTAATCATATTGAATATTAACAAGATGGTAATAAGAAAATATTGGCACTACGCATCATCCAAATAAAAAGTTCATATACAGTAACATATCTTTTGCGTGTGTAAGATAGTTTAATAGCAACAAACCCAGAATTAAACCTGCTATCTATGACCCTAATTACCCAGAAACTTTATACAACCAATAGCAGTAAACGACAACTAGGTTTGCCTCTTCAGTTAAACAGAATACTCAAGCCTATGCTCAAATGTGTTGCTACATACTTCTACAGGAAAATTCAGAAGTAACCTGCATCTTTACTTTGGACCTTCATCATTAACATTCACATAATTCAAGTTGAGGACATAAATGACCTCAATAGACTTAGATAGTAACAAAAGAACTTATAGAGCAAGAATGACCAATTCGTACTTATTCAGAGTACCAATTACATGTTCTTCTTTCATAAAAAATAGAAGTCAAATACAGAACTGATAATCTGAGTTATCATAAGAAATGAACTAATCAGGACAGCATGTAGTACATTATATAGCATAATGCATATGCTTCACAAATAATACACAACAGTTTTATCACTAGCCTGTTATCATGCAGGTAATCAACATAGATTTGAACTGATTAAATTCCAAAATTTAGCAGAGCAGACCAAGGCACTATAAGCTGGATCTATGAATTTTGAAATTAAGTGTGCACATATCACATTATGCTCTACCCCAATCAAGAAATATATATATATATAACTTCATTCCCTATCCATATCATGCAATCCAAGCAAACCACTTTGGCAAGCACAAAACACATAAGAATTTACATCTAATCTATTCAACTGATGTCATCAATTTGTGATAAGCCACATTTTTTGTTGAATGATGTCCATTTACGCTCATATAATTATGGTTAAACAAGTTAGGTTGTTCATTTATTTATGATTTTAATCTTCCAGTCAGGCTCTTGAAACATTATAGAGAAGGTAAATGTTGGAACTACAGAACAAATAACTTCCTGTTTTAAGGAGTTTTAAGCCGCAAGATGTTACATCAAGACAGCTGAAGACATAACATGAGACCTGATAAACAAATAATAAATACCCACTTGTGCCTCCATTTGCAAGTGTCTGCAGACAGCTCTCCAGAAGAAAGCAACTTCTGCTTCCATGAGTTGGATGCTAAGATTGCATTGACCTGGTATGCAGAGAGAATATGCAACTAAATCTTAGAACTGCGTGCATAAATTGCTCCAGGGTTGATGAAACAATCAATTTTATGAAGAATAAAACGAAAAAATGGATATCTCTAGCAATATACATAACCTAAAGTTAAACTAAGTTAGCAATTTGTCATTCTATTCTTCGATTTCAGAGAACTTAGATCAAGAACTACATTTAAACATAGTTTCTTATTAAAAAACCAAAACCAATATCTTGCATTATGAACCAATATGCATACCAAGCCATTCTGAGAAAACAAAAGAAGTAGCCATCAAATAGTTTAAATTTCTAATATCAACCTTCGACAGCGTCATTATTTGATCTGAGAAACTGCCTCATACTTTGACCATCTTGTAACTTAATCAATCCTGCTTTTAATAGATTGTCCATTGCAGACTCTCCAACTGATTCATATGTTTCCACATCAAGATATTTAAGTAGTTCTAGTGGGTCCCCATTGCAACACTTGGTGAGCCACTCATCTTTCAGCATAATAAAGCACTCCCTTACAACAGATGAAGCACGATCAGCAAGCCCCCTCTCCAAAATAAGTGTTCTGAGCTTGATGCTGCAATATGTAGAAAACACTAACATGTCAGAAGACACCCTATGAATTGGAACCTACTAAAATGAGTAGAAATAATTAGAGCGTCTTTTTAACACAGCTGCATACATCTAGCCAATTGTATGATCAACCTTACACAATGAATCCATCATATGAATCTAAATGAAGTTGAAAGCATCTATTTACATAAATGCACAAGCACATATGTATTTATAATTTAAAACATTCTATGGTAACATACTTCAGTGTTAACATTCAAATTGTTACATGTTATACTTAGTTGAATAGTAATAGGTCTTAACATAAAAATAAAAATAGTGAAAGGTCCTAACTCTTCCAACCTAAAGGCTAAAGCAACTGTAAATATCTACACAGCACTATGCATGTGATTTCAAAAATATACTGTCAAGCAGAAAGAAGAAAAAGACAGAAGACATTGTGTGTGTGCACGCGCATGTGTATATGTATGTTCACACACACACAGAAGGAGAGGGAGGGAGAGAGAGAGAGATTCAAAGCACCAAAGATTCAAAATCTTAGGCAGTCTAATGGTTATAAATCAGAAAACACGACTCTCAAGCATGTGTATGAAGTTAGATTTTCTAAAGTATACCAGATATGAGGGGTACAAATTTGAATCAACATGCATATGGTACCATTTTCCAACTAACTATGTATTCTGATAACAAGGCTTCACTGACTGATAAAATATCTGGCTTATGCTCACAGCACAAAAAAAAAAATCAAAGAGGCATGTGTCCCTTTTGGTTCTGAATTAAGTTATGCAAATCTAAGCTACAATCCTTTCAGAGTTAATGCACTAACATGTGAATGGAATTTAACAAGATATCAGGATTACAAAAGATTCTCAGCGGAACATTTGTCCAGGTAAAATCAAGTGGCCATCACGAATTTTGTGTTTGGAGCTGTACTTGTATGCTTGTCAGAAACCCTCTCAAATTATAATGTCCCAGCAACAGTTTCTACTGATGTAAAAGTAGGAGACGAATCTGGTAATATTAACAGACTACTCTAAAAAAAAGGGATATGTTATAGAATTCGCTTGATATTGACCGAGAAGCAAACAAGGGCATGACCGCATGAGATACTTGGATAGTTGGATATAGATGAGGCTTCTTGTTTATTTTAGGACAAAATGCGAGAAGTTAATTGTAGTCAGCAACAGGAGAATATCAGGGAGATAAATCAGTTTGACTGACACCAATAAAAGTTCTATGTGTACACATAACCACAGACACGAAGTATATTCTCTGCAGGAATTTTGATGATAGATGAAAGCTGCACAAAGTAATGGAGAATACACACTTCTCAGTGATTCCCAATAAAAGGATGGATATCATCCCAAGACGAAGCAAGGGGAAGTCAAAGATGATGCATATAGGCAATGGCTTAAAGTTACCTGAGGCTCTGCAGGGGAAATTTACTAGCAATGACGCAATAAGCTGCTTTGCGTACTGATTCACTCACATCCAGGGTACACTCAATTATTGCTGCAGAAGATGCATGAGATGGAGGAAGGCATAAGACAATTGTTCTACGGACATCCTGCAGAAAATGCATTGTAGAGGAATTCATCAATTCATTTGGATGTAGTTACATTAAGACCTATCAGGAAGTTTCAATTGATGAAGTAAAATATGCATGGATGGCTAGATACTGTAGATTCTTCACTAGTATTAGGTAATATATAGACAAAATGAGTTGCAATGTTGCATAATGATAGTTTTGAGTGATACTTATTGAAGTATGATGCATCATTTTCATCTAAGGAGAATACATTGCTTACACATAGAGGTAAAAAGACTCACCACATTTTGTTCAAGAGGAAGCATCTCCAGAAATAGTTCTAAAATATCAACATTTTCTGTGTCATTCACGAACCGTGAAAGAGCCCTCACAGAAAAAGTACGGACAGCAGCAACCTTATCACCAACACGCAATTTCATGCACTCTAAAACTTCATCCCAAAGATCAGAGCTGACTTCTGTGTCATCTGGCAATCGTATTATGATCTAGAAGAAAAGAAAATCCTTAAGGAGATTACTACTTACAAGAAGATATCAATTATTCTACAACTGATCAAGTTAAAAGTTGGACAAAAACAGAAGAAAGTATAAGCTCGTATACTTTCATAAGAAAGAGAAACTCCTAAGATCAAAAGTAACCAAATTTTGAAAGAGATAAGGGAAATTACTTACTCTTTGGATTATACTCGAAACAAGAGAAAACATATTGTGATATTACATAGCTCATTTAGTATGAGAAAATTTGTTCAATCAACTATACCCAGTTACAAGCTAGTTGGGGTCAGCTATATGAATCATTTAAAAGGAATTCACTCTTTTGGGGCAATTTCATTACAATAGTAATAATTATATTTAAAAACAAATTAAGAGTTCTTTGTAGCTAGAGATTCTATCTCTCATACATGACCTAACACAAATACGATTTCTAACCAAGGAAATGGAATCCTAGCAAATATCAAACTTAATGTAAGTGTAGTACAACTAAATCAAAACCTCAATTTACTGGTATTACCAATATGAACCTTTAACTTTCTTTTTCCTAATCTTATATAAATTTAAACCAATTCAAGAGAACATAAATCGTTTTCAACTATTTCTTTACTAGTGTTTTTAAGTCTACCTTGTCCCTTTTAAGCATTTTATAACCATCATGGTGTCTCTCATTTTATCACTATGTTTGCTACTTACACCCTCTCTGAGATGTGATTGTTTCTAGTTATAAACTAATAACAACAGAGTCAAGTTAATCTGAAGTTCTTCCTCTACACAAGAATAAATAAGCTTTAGAGCACGTTATTCCTCTATTTATAACATGAATGTCTCCCAAGCAACTAGATATATAAGTACATACCAAAACTCAAATTGATGACAACAATATAGTGAAATACAAAAGTTGGCTTCAAGTGCAAGTGCAGTAAGTGCCATAAACGCTAAAAAGAAGTTTCCTAATATCTATTGCAGGTAAAAGTTCAGATTTTCAGATTTGAGGTGTGGGCAAAGCTGCACTTTTTAATACATTCATCACTCCCGTCAAATACAATATAGGACATATTTGCTTTGTACTCTACTCATCTTCTTCTTTTGGCTGTCTTACTTTCTTATAATCGTGCTTCTAATTATTCTCTCTACCCCATGACAGGGGTAAGGTCCGGGTACATCCTACCCTCCCAGACCCTACTTGTGGGATTCAATGGGTAATTGTTGTTGTACACTATAGGAAGTGTGTAAAACAGTAGCCAAAAGAAGCAATGTGCTCTAAGGAGATCTCTTCTTAGTTCATATAATGTGCTTTAAAGAACTACCTTGCATCACAACACTATTTACTTATCAGAATTCAAAACAAAATAGAATTTTCCTGCTCTCGCGCTCTCGACTCAGCAAATTGACAATTGTGAAGTATTTGAAACCTAGAGTTCGAAGACTTTCCTATCCAATGCTTAGTTCAAATACGTATGCAAAATAGGCGCACAAAAATGCATAAAGTACACATTTTTCACTTATTTCAGAACTTTTAACCATACATACCTCAGAAATTATCTGGCAAGCCCTAATCCTAGCAGTCTTATTGGCTGCTACAGCTGCCACAAGCAAAAACTTCAGAAATCTCTCCAAAAAATCATCACAATCAGAAGCACTTTTAGCATCACGAGCAGTAGCGAAAACAGTAACGAATCTAATGATTCGCTCAGCGGAAGCAGTACGACGCTGGAAGTCAAATATAGGCGTTAACGCTCTCCAAAATGCATCGAAAAACTTCTCCGACGACTTCGTAGCAGAACGGAGAGCTAAAAGCTCCTTAAGCTTCCGTAGATGCATTGCCTGAGACGATCGAGCATCGTCTAAAACCCTAGCAACTTTTTCAGTCAATTTTTGCTGCAATTCTTCTTCGTCTACTACTGGAACTGGCATTTTCGAACAATTTTTGCAGAAAATTCTTCGATTTCTTCTCTCTGGATCTGCTTGAGAGTATATTTTTCGGTAGAATTTTTGTGGAACTGATGAATGAAATTATTTTGAATTTTTGGAGCGGGAACTTTTCCGATAGGGTCCATTGCTTTATATGAACTAATTAAAAAATAATTTTACACTAATAGACTTAGTGGCGCGAATTCAAATTTAATCACGTCTAGATGTGGATATCAGTTACTAGATCATCGTTAGTACTAATAAATTTACACCAAAGGTTATGTTTGGATCGTGTAATTAACTTTTATGAAAAGTGTTTTATTTAAAATGGATCTTTTAATATGAGTATGGATAAATCGAACTTCATTTTGGATACCAAGTAAGAAACAAAAACTAAATTTCAAATGTCAAATATTAATTAGTCCTTATAAGTTAGGCATTTGACTTTTTATGAATTATATCTGCATAAATTTTTATATTAGAAGATATAAGTATTTTATGTCAAAGGAAGTAGGTTAGGCAGTAGTCGCAAATAAATATTGTGAGATAAGTATTGAAAATTTCCTAAACTTGAAAATTATTAGTTTTGTCGCCGAACAATTGACAGTCTTAAAAACACCCCTTTACTTGACTAACTGAACTTAGATACACCATGACATCTTTTGATATGTCACAAGACGTAGCAAGTGGCCTCAAACTCTTGTAGGAGCATGAGACTCTTAATAAAAAGTCAAGAGAAGTGTTGAAAATACCCCTAAACTTGACGAGAATTTAAGGGTGTATTTCACTCATGTTACAAGATCATGAGTGTACTTAAGTTCAGCTAATCAAATAAATAAGTGACTTTAAGCCGGTCAATAGTTCAGAGATGAAAGTAATAATTCACGTCAAGTTTAACGGTATTTCAATATTTCTCTCTAAATATTATAAAATAACAAATAAATTAGAATAGTTTAAAGATAGTAAAAATTGAACGAGTCGAGATTTAATCTGCATCTTAATCCATATCAGTCCAAGTAATAATCATACGGGTTGTTAATCTATTCATTTATTAACACAATCTATTTTAATTTGCCTAAATTAGCTCAATCCAGCCATCTGCTAACTAAATATAATTGAAGTGAACAATTATTTTTGAAGTGAATTGTTAGGTAGACTGTTTTTAACTTTCACGTGTCGACAGGAATAAAACCTTTAGCTTTAGCAAGTACTACTATTCCTATGTTTCGGATAGTATAACCGTTGTGATGGAAGACTTTTTGGAGATCTCAATTCATAATTTAGCACATATAGCTTTTTATTTAGTACAATGTTATATTTTTGGTTAGTTGGTTACGTCCTAATCAAAATGCATATATTTGTTTCATATAATATGTGTTAATGATCCACTAACACTGCTTTCTTGTGGCTTATCTCTCGTCTTTTATTTTTGACGTACTTCTAGCTATTTTTGTTTGTTCAATGATGTATCTAAGATTTTTAATTAGTGATGTTTATATATTTTTCGGATGAAGTGTGGATTGTAGTAATCTCTATGTTGTTGTTGCACATATATATATTCTTATTTTATTCTCTATCTTGCATGAGAGAATATATATATAAATTTCTCTCATACGATTAGTTTTGATATTATATGAAGTTGAGCATACTTCTGTTTAGACTCTAGATACTATTTCCTCAGTTATGATTTATATCGAGCCGTGACAAAAGAATATGATGATGGAGAAGATGTTCCTTCTATTCCTTTGGAGGACTTACTTGCTCATATTGATCCGAGAGATATTGATATTGGAGAAGATGGCATAAGGGTGTGAAATGGAATGTTCACACGTATGATTTTTTTGAAGAGTTGTGACTTTTATAAAGAGTTGTGATTTTTCTGGAAGGTTGTGATTTTTCCAAAGGGTTATAACCTTTATGATAAGGCACAATAAACGTATGTTCACGCTACTCTTTGTTGCCTACAAATATAGGGGTCTCCTCTCATTTTTTAACAATGAATTTTCTGAAATTCTTCTTATTCTGCACAAACAAATTCTAGTATACTTTATTGTTGTTGAGTAGGTCGTTGACGTCGTGGTTTTTGGAACCAATATACCCAGGGGTGTAGGCACATGTATGTGAGGGTGTCCAATTGGACACCCTTTGTCGGAAAAAAATACTACATATACAAGTAAAATGATACACGAAGTCGTTAAATAATATATTTTATATACCGTTGACATAATAGGTTGTTATACCCTAGTGGTTTAAAATGTCTTTAATGTGTGTTTAGACATCTTTAATGAGTAAATGCTCTTGCAACAATTTTTTCTCCATTTTAAAAAGAGCTTTTGTTGTTAATTTTTGGACCCTCTTCGTGAAATTCCTGGCTCCGCCACTGAATATACTCTTGCATAAGATCATTTTGTCCTGGAGGATATATTCCATTAACCTCAAAAACTTGATGAGATTAATTTCCTTAAGGTACACTGTGTATTCAATGGTTCGATTTTCTTCTATTCAATATTTGTTCTGTTTTGTTATAGATTATATTTTCTTTAATGATTTTAACATTCTGAAATATACTTTAAATTTTACCGTCTCTTACAAAATTTTACAAAGTTATATCTTAGTAAATCAAATTAAACAACAGTGGCAACTTGATTCCTTTCAAACTCCAAAATCTCTTTAATAAACCGAGACTTACTATAGAGTGTTTTATTTTATATGGATAATGGATGCAAAAGACTAGAGAGTGTATACTTATATATAATTTTTAAGAGAATATTTCCTTTATCCAAAACATATCTTCATCCTTTATTATTTATTCTACTGTTGACATCTGCATTTCCTTCATATGACAGGAGTAGAATTTCAAACTCAAACAAATTTTGTTGGTCGAAAAGTCTGTCCAATGAGTAAGCAAAACATCTAACATTAGGCTCAACCACCCAACAAGGAAAACAAGGTCCAAAAAACTCAAGAAATGGTTGAATATGACTAACAAAATATAGTTAAAATATGGAGTTATAAAAAAAAAGGTCACAACAAAAAAATATAATTACCTTAATTACCTTGTTATCGGCTTATGTCCAAGCCAAACAACTCTCAGACATGGAGTAATGGTGGCAGTTTTTTTTTTCAAAAGGTTTTTTAGAGAATCATGGTAAGAAGAGAGCAAATACTATAATTCCTCAATATTATTAGCACAATGTGACAAAACATACCCATCACAATCAAATTCAAATAAATTGTAAGCGTAGCACAATTTCGACTCTGAAAAACAGAGAATAAAAATCTCAAGTTATAACAATAACGAGAAAGAATACTTGCAAAAAAATTTACATAGTTATTATCGCATCAAGTTAAGCCCCAAAAAAGTAAGTATGGAAAAATTACCTAGGATTCGAAAATTGTATGGTTAAGAGGCTTTAGCTCGAGAAATTATTATGTCGTTTGAAATTTTGCAATACTAATCTTATCACTTCATTATTTTACTACACCATATATATTATAAGTCAGAAGCTTCTATAAGCCCAATGTTGAGTTACTTGTTAATTTATAGTTACGGTTAACATAATTAATCAGTAAAGTTAAATATTTGTAATTCACGTTTCAATTTTTCACTTTCATAGTCCACTATTTAATTTTTTTCACACTCCTCTTACATTAACTCTAGTGTAGTATATATATACAAAAAAAATTATTCACTTACTATTATTTTGATGGACGGCTAGGGAAACTGAAGTGACTCGATCGATAAAAAGAAGAATAGCCTCCCTAAAGTCTGGCAAAATATAAAATTAAGACGTAACTTCGAATAAATAGGATAAACCAAATGGGCCTAATATAGTTGAGTTGGACCAATTTATGTTTCTTTTAGATTGGACTTTTTGATGGGCTGAACCAAGAAGTGCAAGTAAGAATCCCAAATCAAATGTGGAAATTCAATTATGAGCATCATAATCTTTTTGTTTGACGCGATCGGTTGAACATTCTTAGTTGAAAAATGAATCGTGTATGTAAAAATTTATTTCACACGACCTATTAAAAATAGTTATACCATATATACAATATATATATTATATCTTGAATATTTTTAGCAAAAATTCTGACATAATCGTTGTATATATGTGTACGTTTTTTGACAATACATATACTTCGAGTTGAACCTATTATGTAGCTTGATGGGGGTGATAGAAAAGAATATCCACAAGACTTCTATTGAACAATTTTTGTTTTCTTAAAAAAAAAAGATAAATCCAAAATTATGAGCTAGTGTTTCCATGTGAAATATTCTTGTTGTTTTATTAGGAACGTCAACTTCTAGATCATCTGTTATCTCAGTTAAATTAGCATATGAACAAATTGCATTTTGAAAAAGAAGAAAAGATGTACTTAAATTAGTTTTACCTTTTCCTAAAAACTCTCTCCTTTTTGTTTCCTTAATGATTTGAACTCACAATCTTAAAATTATAAATGAAGATAAAGATGTTCACCGCATGAATAACCCAATTTTACAAAATACATTGTATACATAGATTTAGAATGCTCACAAAAATACACATTTGATAAATATTCCACCCAAAATTGCATATTATGGGGGAAAACATCTAGAAAAGAAGCTCCACTACACTTCTCTTGAAACTATTTTTTTCTAATAATCATACGCTAACTTAATTGTCATATGAAAATATTCTTCTTCTATTGTCCAATAACTTGCCTTAGTACATGTATTTCCAATTTAACACAATCACCATCCACTAATTTTGGTCTCAATCACAAGTGACATAATTTCTTTGCTTTAAGTTATTTTTTAGTATTACTTATATTATAATATAATGTTTCTTTTAGTACATTCCACTTTGTCCAAAAAGTTTGGGGTGATAAGACATGGTAACCCATGTTTATACACTTTATACATATGAGAATATCTATTAGATAAGCATTGTTGCTTTAGTAGTTTGCACTAGGCAAATCAATGTGAACATTCTTGATTCTTTTTTACAATAATTTCTTCTAGAATATTTTTTAAGGAATAATATATTATTGAATACAAAGCTATTAAAAAGAATCTTATTTATTCTCTTTCGTTTTGTTGAATGAAGAAATATATTTTTTTCTAAAAAGAAAAGGTATAAGGATCGTAGAAATAAGATGTATGTATGCCTCTATTTTTTTCAAATTTTGTCTAAGAAAACAATATCAATCAAAGCCCGTATTCTTAAAGTAAATGAAATTATTCTTTCAAACAAACATTTAATCCGAATATGATGTTTGCTCTTATTTCTCAACTTCATAAATAAAATGTTAGATTGTCATTTAAGTCTAACGTTTATATTAACATATATTAACTTTTAGATCATAATCAAATATTTTCCCATGATTTTAAGTCAATGTAATTTTTTTTTCTAATACTGCATATTTAAATATTCTTAAGTAATATCCCTTGTAAACAAAGAATATGTGATGCATCGACAAGTAGCCAAAACCAAAGAGAATATTGCTCAAATCAAGACAAACAATGAATTTATTTCTTGTTATTACCACCATTAAATTATTATTATCCAAATTGTAGACAAAAGATTAGTCCAAAAAAAGGAGTTAACTCATATTACCTTCGTCCACTTTTAATTGTCATAATTTTCTTTTTTTAGAGTCAAAACAATTATAACTTTAACTAACATTTTACGATGTATTTTTTCATCATATTGATATGCAAAAAATTAGAATTTATAGTACTTTTCGTATAGTTTTTGAATATTTAAATTCTTTGTTTTAAATATCGAATTAATATAATCTAATTTAATTTTGAAAATTAGTCAAATTAACTTTCGAAAAACGTAATATGACATTTAAAAGTGGACAAAGAGATATATTTTTTTTCTAGAAAATCACTATCACATAAACAATAACTACAAGAAAATCGTTCATATAAAATGAGATTACTGACTTGAAAATAAAGAATGATTTCTTTTTTCCTTTTGTTTTCTATTCGATATGAGTATTTGAGTCCGACTAATTTGAATTATACTTTCCATATTTTTTTTCCATAGGCCAGTTAGAACTAATTACATATATCTCCAATGAAAAGTTAATTATATGTCATTTTTTATTAGATTTTTTTATTGCATTGTCAAGTGGCATGTGATTATTTGATTCTTATCAAACAGTTTGATTGACTTTCATGTGCATGACCAAATTTACCACATGAAATGACAAGTAAATAATTACAAAAAATTGGTATTATAATAGTAAGATCCGATATGGTATGTTAATTGTGGACCAAACAAAGCTTGCTTAATTAATTGTTCGTATACTTTTCATTAATTAATTATTCTTGTTTTGATCAAACATATCTTTTAACTTTATGCCCTGAGGACATACTTTGATTTGGCAGCAATTTTTTTTTAGCTTACCCTAAATATTTTGTTGCTTATTGAATAGAGCAATTGTGTTTGAAGTCAAGCTGGGCGTCATTTCATTCTTTAATTTGTAAGTTATATAAAGAATTCACGACCTATTTAAATTTACATTGTGTATAATTTATTCTCATACGTCAAATTCAAAATATTTCATTACAAATGGAAAAAATCTAATTTCTATCCATCTCACCACCTTCTTCGGTGATAAAATTGAGATGAGTATTGTACTATTAGGCGTTCTTGTGTTCACTACGACGTGGAAATGACAACACGAACATGTTTACATCGTTTCTTTGTGTTATAGTATAAACTCAAACTCAGTCGAACAAATTAAAATGAGTTTTTGTAAATCATATAAAGAATTCATGACTTGACTTGTTTTAATTATATTGTGTATAACTTATTTTCATACGTTAAATTCAAAATATCTCATCACAAATGAAAAAAAATCTATTTTTTATCCATCTCACCACCTTCGTTGATGATAAAATTGAGTTAGTAATGTAATATTAGGCCCTGTTGAAGACTCGTTAATTATTAATTTCAACTTGAAGGTAATCTTGACTTTTTCTTAATTAGCCATTTTTAATAGAAAAAATAATGCCAAAAACAATTGTGTCTATTAATTGCCAGGAGTGACCTTCATTTAGTTAAGATTAATTTTAAGCCCCTTTATTCAAGTCTCTTTCAATCGAATCTTATAAATACTTTTATAATCTTATTCATAACAATGATGGGGTATATTATTATTTTCCCATGAAGATCGTAGTGGGATGGATGAACTACTTTCATCATTCATCATAGGTCTCGTGATCTCAAGTATGACTGTATGAGTATTGAAATGGAGGAGATCTTTTCAGAGATGAATTAAGAATCTAAATGAATAAGTTTTAGTTCGAGAAAATATTTTCAAAATCAATTATTTATACTTGTGAAAAAAAAAATACATATATAAGGTCCAAGTTAAAATTATTAGGTTCATTCGAACTCAAACTCGATCATCTGCATTCGCTCTTGAAATCTAATGGTTATAAAATAGTAGAATGAAAAATAATTTTCACAAATTGAAAGTGAAAGAATTGTGATGCTAGGATTAGACAAAGCAAACTGTCAAATAATTTACATTAATATTAAGAGAAAAAATATTATTGTTTCGATTCAGACTCGATCTAAAATTAAACTTTATGAGTTCAGTTATAAAATTTTAACACTAAATTTAATATAATTTGAAATTAGGGGTTCTAATTTAATATTTGAATTTTTTTTTGGAACGTTCACATATATAACTATCTTACGTGTTAAAAATACTGATCTTAGTTGAATATATTGTACGAAGGTTGCATCCACCTATGATTAAATTCAAAAACCGATAATATTTAATTTGTTCCAGCTATATACATTATTACATAAAATATTTTAATTAATTAAACATCAAAAAATGAAAAAATCCATATCAAAATTTAATACTTTTATTGGTTTTATTTTTTGCATATATAGTTATACTATGATGCTAAAAATATTAAATTCAGTTAAACTCTTACGAAAATTACAATCTACCTCTGATTAGATTGGAAGACTTAGGACTGATATATAGTATAATACAATATGCATATTTTTGGTCGACTTTCAATTTTAATTATTTGTCTAAGAATATAATAATAAAATGTCATTTTCTGGTATTATTATTGGTTTCTGATATTGGTTGCTAGTTGTTGCCCTTTTAAAGGTTCAGTGACCTTTCTGGTTCTGAAACATATAATTGCTACACTGACTATATGATTGATAAATTCAATAATTAAGCAAAAAACTATTTTTATTTATTAATGAGCAACTACTAAACCATATAGTTATAATTTGATGTCCTCAAGTATATTTCATTATTAATCTCTAGATTTGGAAAGTGAGTCTCGGAGTAACGATAAAATTATTTCTATATGATATATACGTTATGAGTTTAAATTGTGAAAACAGTTATTAATGTGTATATTACAGTAGAGTGATTGTTTATATTACACTTCTTGAAGTGCAGTCCTATCCCCAACCCTGTGTATACGTGAGATATGAAATGCAAACATTTTATTCTCTTCAAAGAGATTTAAAATTATCGAATATAAATCTACATTTATCTTAATTGATAATCTTGATTTGTTCTCAATCATAATATAGGGTATACACACATGTATATTATAATAATGTGTATGATCCATGAACAATTTCGTAACGAGTTGTTGAGTTTGAAATTTTATCAATTAATTAGAAGTCACTTTTAGATTTGACTAAAACGAAACTTAGTAAAGCGATTACAATTATAACCTCCTTGAATGAATCTTTAGAGACACAACTCGAATCTAATTTAATTGAGGTCCCTATACGAATACGGAATATCGAATGAGAAAAAAAACTAGTTGTATTGCCTTTCTCAATCATAATAAAGAAACTTTACATTACATCCCATACATGGGGGACGTCAGCCTCTTGATTTAATTTGTCCAAACAGTCACACAGAATATGACCCATAATAGTACTATGTTTTTTATTTATTTTTGTGCAAGTTGTTTATTTATTTATTGGTTTTTAGAGGACTTTATTTTTCTTTTTTATAAATTTTTCAAAGAAAAAAATAAAATAAAGAATAGATATGAGTTTATAATCGACAAATATTGTGGTGGAGTACTGATAACTACTTATTTATCATGAATTGGTGATTTCAAATATGAGGCTCAAAACTCTTTTTCGATACGAATTCAAATTTAGTTCGATATAAATTTAATTTAATTGACTTTATATAATTATCGAACACCGTCATGTTCTTTTTAGAAGCAACTTGTATAAGAAGGGTCCTCCTCGTGCTTGCTTCTTTAATTCCTCCACATATCATTATCTATAGGTCAAATTTTTGTAATGAATTCTTGATTGGATTGTGAAGGTCAAGTCTTTGTCTCCCTTTATATATATATTTTTCAACTTATTAATGAAATTAGACATTTGAATATCATTTAGTTGAAATTAAAAAAAAAAGTAAAGGAAGTATGTAAATTTCAAGTTAAACGAAATATAGTTTCGAAATTGAAATTATGTTTAAATATGAAATTAGACATTTGAATATCATTTAGTTTAAACAAAAAAAATAAAGGAAGTATGTAAATTTCAAGTTAAACGAAATATAGTTTCGAAGTTGAAATTATGTTTGAATATGAATTTCAAAACAGTATATATATGTAGTGCAAGTATAATGAGTTGCGTTTGCTGTACAACAACGTTGGTATCACATTTTTGGTAGTTAATCCAATTGAAATTCATGAACAAATGTTGAAGTTCTAACTTGAGTAACGTGTGTAAAGTTTCTTTCATTTGTTGTTTTTTTTAGATTTTTGACACATGCATGAATTTTTTTCTGTCTTAAAAGTGATTATTTGTCAATTACATTATAAATAACAGTTAAATATTACTCCCTTCATTTAAAAAATAATGACCTAGTTTTTTTAAAATTTGTTTAAAAAAAAATGATTCCTTTCCTTTTTCGGCAACACTTCAATTTTTCACGTGACATATTTAAGACCACAAGATTAAAGGGCATTTTGATAGATTTGACCTAACTTTAATTTAGAACCACAAAATTTTAAAAAAAAATTCTTTTCTTAGATTTCGTTTCAAGTCAAACTAGGTCTTTTTTTTAAACGGAGGAAGTAATAGTGATCAAACTCACGCTAATTGACTTTAGTACATAACGTGCCATTTCAATTGATTTATATAAATATTACAGTAAAAAAATAGAGAGTTATATTTGACTGTAATTATAATAATTTCTAAACATGAAAGTGACACAAAAGAAGACTATTTCCTTCTCATTTAAGTTTCCATTTTTATTCTAAAGAAGCTTTGTTTAAATTGCAACTTGGGTCAAAATAATCAAATAATAAGAATATAATATTATAAAATAGAATTAGTTACGAATTCATATATCACTAATAATCTTTTAATAATTTATTCTTATAAATTTCTTCGACTTGAATTGAATAAAAAAGCGGTATAATTTTATATCATCATATTTTCAAATAAAATATTTTTTACTTTAGCACCATAACTAGCTAGCAAATAACAATGCAACACTCAATAGTCAATACATCAATAAGAGTTTTCCAAGCTCTAGACTCGATAAAATTTACTCTCCATCTACAGTTGGTCTATTTTAGAGTGCGAAATCAAAAGGGCAACTCAATTAATTATGAAATCAAAAAGGCAATAATTTTTAACGCCGTGTAAATCAGGTTTTCTAAAACGAGACTCAAATTTCAATGAGCCTTACAAGACTCAAATTCTGAGGAGCCTTGTAAGGCTCAGCCGCCAATGAGCCTTACAAGGCTCAGCCGCCAATGAGCCTTGCAGGCTGTTATTTTTTTTAAAAAAAAAGCATTCTCGTTTTATTTTCTTGTTTGTTAAAATAATAATAATAATAATAATAATAATAATACATAGTTGTTGATATGATGCATAAAGATAGTTTAGACCTTATTGCTAGCCATTACTTTGTGGCTTTTCAAATGAACTAAATCCAATATTTTAGACCTTATTTACTACTTAGTTGATATTTTTTTTTCTTCAACTTTTTTTATGTGAAATTATAATTTGGTTTATTCATTTGCAGAATGATAAAATTCAGCCTTCTTTGGTCATACTTTATTTTGGTGAAAATGCCTTCTTGATGAATATGTTGAAAACATGAGAAAAATTATACTTCATATCAAGGTTAAAAAAAACAATATGCTCTTTAAATAATTTATAGTAAACATGAACCATGCATATATGTTGGAGTTCGAAAACTTCAATTTTATATATATAATTTGTAAAAAATTGATAGAACATATAGGGACATGATAGAAAATATAAAAGACAACACTTCTAGAGATTATCGTCTGTCTTGATGCGGTTGTTGTTGTTGTTTATGTCTACCGGTTCCACAAGTGGTGGGTACGGGTGGCCTTGTTGTTCTTCGAGGGTTGTTGATGTCCTGCCAAATTATATTTATTACTGAATTCTATTAATATTTTATAAATGTATATTGTTTTTTTATAAAATATACAACAACAACCGCATCAAGACAGACAATAATCTCTAGAAGTGTTGTCTTTTATATTTTCTATCATGTCCCTTATATGTTCTATCAATTTTTTACAAATTATATATATAAAATTGAAGTTTTCGAACTCGAACATATATGCATGGTTCATGTTTAATATAAATTATTTAAAGAGTATATTGCTTCTTTTTTTTTACCTTGATATGAAGTATAATTTTTCTCATGTTTTCAACATATTAATTCATCAATAGGGCATTTCCACCAAAATAAAGTATGACTAAAGAAGGCTGAATTTTATCATTCTGCAAGTGAATAAACCAAATTATAATTTCACATAAAAAAAATTGAAGAAAAAAAAAAATCAACTAAGTAGTAAATAAGGCCTAAACTATTGGGTTTAGTTCGTTTGAAAAGCCACAAAGTAATGGCTAGCAATAAGGCCTAAACAATCTTTATGCATTATATCAACAATTATGTATTATTATTATTATTATTATTATTAGATTTTTAACAAACAATAAAATAAAACGAGAATGTTTTTTTTAAAAAAAATAACAGCATGCAAGACTCATTGGCGGCTAAGCCTTACAAGGTTCATCGGAATTTAAGCCTTGTAAGGCTCATTGGAATTTGAGCCTCGTTATAGAAAACCTGATTTACATGGCGTTAAAAATTGTTGCCCTTTTGGTTTCATAATTATTTGAGTTGCCCTTTTGAAATTTTCGAAAAAATTTATTGCCCTTTTAATTTCGGACTCGTCTATTCTACTCTTTCTCATCAATATTTATCCGTACAAACAATGGAATAATAATAACAAAAAAAATATATATACATATATTTGACCTTCCATATTCATAACAGTCACCAGATCATCTCGAATATGATTATTGAAAATCAATAAAAAAACATATATATTTTAAAATTTTAGATATGATTATTGAAAATCAATATAAAAACATATATATTTTAAAATTTTAGATATGATTATTGAAAATCAATATAAAAACATATATATTTTTAAATTTTAGTAAAGTCAATGAGAATGGTCGACAAAGATCTTGGTAGTGATCACCACACACATAACCATAACTTGCCATAGCGAAGAATTTAATATTTTTAATCCATCTTCAGAATATTTTTTTCATATAACAAACTATGAATCATCAACCCNTTTGAAAAGCCACAAAGTAATGGCTAGCAATAAGGCCTAAACTATCTTTATGCATTATATCAATAACTATGTATTATTATTATTATTATTAGATTTTTAACAAACAATAAAATAAAACGAGAATGTTTTTTTTTAAAAAAAATAACAGCATGCAAGACTCATTGGCGGCTAAGCCTTACAAGGTTCATCGGAATTTAAGCCTTGTAAGGCTCATTGGAATTTGAGCCTCGTTTTAGAAAACCTGATTTACACAGCGTTAAAAATTGTTGCCCTTTTGGTTTCATAATTAATTGAGTTGCCCTTTTGAAATTTTCGAAAAAATTTATTGCCCTTTTAATTCCGGACTCGTCTAATCTACTCTTTCTCATCAGTATTTATCCGTACAAACAATGGAATAATAATAACAAAAAAAAATAAAAAATAAAAAAATAATATATATATATATATATATATATACATATATTTGACCTCCCATATTCATAACAGTCACCAGATCATCTCGAATATGATTATTGAAAATCAATAAAAAAACATATATATTTTAAAATTTTAGATATGATTATTGAAAATCAATATAAAAACATATATATTTTTAAATTTTAGTAAGGTCAATGAGAATGGTCGACAAAGATATTGGTAGTGATCACCACACACATAATCATAACTTGCCATAGTGAAGAATTTAATATTTTTAATCCATCTTCAGAATATTTTTTTCATATAACAAACTATGAATCATCAACCCAAATAACAAACTATGAATTATTCAGCTTAGCTCTAAAAATTACTCAAATTACTTTCAAAAAGTAAAATATGACAAATATTCTAAAATGAAGAAAGTAATTTGATATATTATGTTAAATATTGAATTTGAATTTTACCACGATTAATTAGTGTAATACATTCCTAATGTCTTAATCCAAGAAAAAAGAACTCAACATACATATAAAGAGGTGATCAAGAGTCATAGCGGGTTTGGGAAAAAAAATACACACTTGATAGAAAACGTGTTTTTTAAACTTTTCGATACGAATTTAAGTGATTAAACTTTAAACGAATATCAAATACATAAAAAGATAGAGAAGGCAAGTAATATGTCTCTACATTGACTTTTGATTATAAGTTGGATGGTGGAGAGTGCAACATAAGAAAGGAACTACTGTGGACCGCGACACGCAGGAGATTGTAGCACCACAAGATCTTTTGTCGTCGTTAATAGAAAAGTCAACTTTTCCGGCATGAACAATAAATCTGAACCGTTGAATTTGATAAAATTAAAAATAGGAACATGAATGTGTGGCCAATATTCTGCCACGTAAGCCAGCTAAGTTGAATTATTCAAACGCAATCGATCGTTTTAGAAATAGTACTTCACTAACCTAATAATTCAAAATTCATTCCTTTAATTAACTATCGTCAATTATTTTCAAGATCTAATTCTAATTTTTTTTCTTATATAGTTGACTATTCTATAGGAAAATTCAGCTTGAAATTACTTACATTAATGATGTATATGTGTTAACAATACTTTTTAATCATAATGGACTAATGGTGTTTTTGGGACCCCTACGTGAACTTTACTAGGAGTAGAATAAAAGATTATATTTATGAAAATAAAATGGTTCAGATATATGAAAGCAAAAATGCTAACATATAAGTAAAGAATAATAGAAAGTTAGCTATGATGGAGTTAATAAGAAGAAATAAAGATAAGTTAAAAAGAAAGTATTAAAAAGAATTAGAGAGATGATTAGACAAGATATAACACATTTACATTTAATTGACATTATGACCTTCGATATTTGAGGATTTAGGCAGAAGATTAGTAAGTAGATGAGTGTTTGTCTGGTTTTCCTTATCCATATTTTATTACTCTCTAATTGTATCATTTTTCAATTATTACATGTTTTATTTGATTAGTTATCATGTTATTCGTTGTTGTCTATTGTTATCAATGCTAATTCTTTGTTATTCTATTTACTTTTTAAACTTATTTTTATATGCATTACTTATCTCGAGAAACTATCACAAACGAAATCTCTACCTTCACAGATATAAATAAGATCTGCAAATGCACCATCTGATCTCTATATCCACCCTCCACCACACTTGTTAAAGATTTTGTTCAAAGCTCCAACTTAAAAAATATCTACAATACATAAATATTGATTTGAATCGAATTTCAATATGAATATTGAATACCAATAATCATACTAAGATAACAATAATAAAAAAAGGGTGAGATTTTCAAAAAAGTTAAAATGGTCGACTTTGATCTAAACACGACACATATAATAAAATAAAACAATTAATAAAAAATTTATAATTTCAATGCAAAATAGGACCCACATAATTGACAAGTCTTCTTATCTCTCCTTAGTTCCTTCTTATCACTAAACTCTCGAATTAAACGGCACGTGTCGGTTAAACCTATGCTTTTTCCCAATTCTTGGGTAATCGTCCTTTACCGTACCAGCCAAATAAGTACACCGGCTGTAAAGGTAGTACGTCAATAAGATTCCATTTAATTTTAATCATATTACTTTTTCTTTACGTCTTTTTTTTCACCTACCTAAATTTTAAATTTTACCTAACAGCCATAGATTCAGATTGCGCATTGCAGATTCATTTAAGAGTGATGCTTCTAATAAAAAAAATTTAATTCATAAGGTTTGAACTTGAGATATCTGATTAAGAATGAAATAATTTTACTACTGTACTATAATTCATGTTGGTCGGGTATGATGTTTATATTTATTAATTTGATATATAATTCAAAGTACTTCCTAAGTTTCATTTCATGTCTCATCCATGTCACCTTATAATAGTTAAATTTTTATTTTTTTTATAACCATACGAATGTTTATAATTGTTTTGAATCATAAAATTTAAATGTATTCATTTTTTTTTATATATCGTGCCAAATTAAGTTATGTTACATAAAATAAGACGGAAGGAATACTAATTATAGAAATGAGAGATACAGCGATTGATGATTAGAGTTTATGTTGTTGAATTCTAGTTTTTAATTTTATACTGATTAAGTTACATTATTTTCTATTTTAAGAAATTGGAGTAATAATTTCTAGTTCTATAATTTATATTTATTGAAACTAGTGTTTTTTTAATCTTCACAAAGTAGAGTTAAGATTATGTACGTATTACCCTCTCTAAATTTCACTTATAAAATCTCATAAAATATATTTATTATTGTTTAACTAAAACTAATGAATTTTCTTGAACTCGTATAATGAAAGATATGCCTGCTCCTTGCCAAAAATGTCTTATAATTTTGATTATTTGACGTAAATATTATGTGCGAGGATGAAATTAAAAGAAGGGATGATGATTTAACTGATAAAAGCATCATTATGAACATGTTTGACATGACAAACTTTATTTATTAGAATTTCTAGTTTCGTCACTATCGTTTTTACCTTGTTAAAAATACTAAATGCTGGCCTAAAACGGCAATTTTTAAGAGAATTTTGCTTTTATTTTGTCTCATTTTATTCGACTTGGCTTGATTCACTGAACTTCTAAAAAGATACATTTGAGTACATTGGCATTGCCTTTCTTTAATTGATAAAAAGTGGAAAAAGTAGAATAACTACTTTTCAAACGTGCCAAATTTCAAAGTTGTGGACAAATTGGGGCGGAACTTTATAACGATATTGTTTGTCTGAATATTTTTTTATTACTATAGTAAATTTTGTAATAAAGAACATGTACTTAAAAATAACAAAATAGAAATTTAACTGTTATACTGAAATATTGTTATGAAAATAACTACTAACCTGCTAATTGTTATAAAGTGGTATGAATGTATTCAACGTTAGAATGGTAGTCAAAAAGAAAAATTAGAATCTTCAATTTTATAGTAGATTATTTTGGCTTTGCTTGTGACGATAAAGTCACAGGTTGAAAAGGAGACTTTAAATTAAAGTAGCAAAAGTATAACTTTTAATTATGTTTAATAATATAACTATTCCTCACTTTGAGGACATTAATGAGTTTTATACTTGTAATATGTCCAATATATACCTTAGTTTACTATAAACCATGAAAAGTGGAAACATTAGGTGTGAAAAATAGAAAAGAAATGCCATATTAAACGTGCACTAAATAATATTTGTATTAAAATAATTTAGTAAATATATTTATATTTAATTTAAAATTTATAAGTGGAGAATCTTTTAAAAATAACTTCTCTACCACGGAGATAGAAACTAAATCTGCATGCACATCAACCTCCCCATACCTCACGTGGAACTATATTAGTTCATATTTTTTTTATGTGTTATTTACTATTAAACTTAATAATTAAATGAATTATAAATTTAATAATAAATTCAAAATTCATAAATATTAAATTTTAACCTCGATCATAAAGACAAAAAAAAAGAGATTTAAAAGTAACAAAAGTATATCTTAATTATGTTTGACCATTTAACTATTCCTCACTTTGAGGACCATAATGAGTTTTTTGACTTGTAATTTGTCCAATAATGAGTTTTAAAAAAATAGCACTCCATATATTACTAGCTAGTTCACTATAAACCATTAAAAGTGGAAGAATTGTGATAAAAAAAATAGAAATGCATTATTAAACCTAAATAATGTCTTCTTTTTCTTTTCTTAAAAAAACTTTTTGTTTAGAAATGTACACCACCACAAGAAGCACATGACAATATCTCTAAAAGTAAAAGTTTTACATAAAGGAATAATATTGTATATTATATTATTATTATTATTAGACTACTTTTGTAACATAGCCAGTGACCCGTGATCATAATTCATGAGTGCAACTTGATGAAACTATTTTATTTTTTCTTTACATATACATCAATAATTGCACCAAATTAAATAATATATATAAGGGTAAAATCGACCTAAATGAAGTGAAAGAATAATTGTGTAAGAGATCAGAGGCAACAATAATAATCATAACAAATATATCTAAGTGTAATCCGATAAGTAGTAGAATATGAATAAGAGACACCTTATCTTGTGAACATAGAAAAGTTATTTCCGATGTAAAATCGACCTAAATGAAGTGAAAGAATAATTGTGTAAGAGATCAGAGGCAACAATAACAACCATAACAAATATATCTAAGTGTAATCCTATAAGTAGTAGAATATGAATAAGATACACCTTATCTCGTGAACATAGAAAAGTTATTTCCGATGAATTCTTATATCAAGTAAAGAATAACAAAATCGTTTGTGTGAAGTAACAACACACAATACGATAATCAAATTAAATGAATACGGAATATTAATATAATTAAAGAACGAGATAGTATATCAGTAATTATAACAATACTGATACATAATACTAGACAACATTAGACTACCTATTAACTTTAGTTCTATTATAAATTTCGACCTACATATCTACATATTTAAGGTAATGTCATCGATAAGTTGCAAATGTGACATATCATGTTTAAGATCACCTCTCTCCAAATATTTTTTCGGTCTGTCTCTACCTTCTTGAGTAAGAAATCAATGTCAGAGTCATAATTTTTAATTTATGAATTTCAATTTTTTTTCTGCTTAATGAATTATAAATATATTATTTAAGAACATCAAATAAGTTTTTAGACACAAATATAAAATTTAATTATAGACTTTATTGAACTCGTAACCGTAACGTTGGCCCCGCCCCAGGGGCGGCTCAACGTAATTGGGGCCTAAAGCGAAATTTCAATTTGCAACCTAAAATATAAATACACTTCATTTACGTATTTATTCAAAAAAAAAAAAATACACTATTAAGATGAAAATTATTAGTACTTAATATTGTTTTTTGAGTTACTAGTTTTAGGTAAGATTTTATCAACTCAACATTTGAGACAATTATTATATGTATTGTTAACATAATGATATAAGTAATAAGTTGATAATTATTAAATAAAGATAAGAGTTAGAAGTTTAGAATCATAGAATTTGACTCAAAAAGTTGATGACTTGGTACCTCATTTTAATATGCTTAGAGTAATGCTTGAAACTAAAATTTAAAAAGAGATAAAAAAAGAATTTGTAATTCACTNCCCACCCCACTCCCCCTATCCCAAATTAAATGTAAAAAAACGTTTCATTTTTTTTTATAGATTTTTTTTTTTAAAAAAAAACCTTCTTACCTTTATCACTTTTTTTTTGTTTTCTTTTACCCATTTTATCCATTTAACTACCCACTTTTAAATAGGTAATATGGGTATTACTCGTTAAAATGGGTAATATGAGCGGATATCCATATTATTTACCCATTTTGCCACCCCTAGCCCCGTCCATGTTACAAACAAATTTCTACGTGGCATGACTTTCACTTAAACTATTTTATTTATGAATTTTTTAAGAAACGTATAAAAGAAAAATGGTCAATTAGCGTTGCGAGTATCAAACTAATAAAGGAATGATCCCAAATGCATCTAATGAATTTATTAAGAAAGTTAATGAGTTTGATAGCAAAATACAGTTTGATCATCAAAACTATTTATGACAAATTAGTGAATTCTTAGTATCTATGAAATCTGAAATAAATTGATCATATTAATTAATAAGCAAATTAATATTTTTTATTGATTGATTTAATCTTTTTCCTCTTTAAAAAGCTTTAAATTGGAATAATATGAACATATATACTTTTCTTTTTAATCCTATTTTATAATATAAAATATCTTAAATTCAAATAAAAATCAAATACATTGACTATTGAGATCCCTATTAAATATGAGTTACGAATCCTATTATATTTTCTTCCTCTATTTTTTCCAATTTTATTTTTCTCTCTTTTAACATACAAAATTTCTATAATTATACTTCAAATTTTGTCATTTTTTACTAGTACAAAAAAAAAACATTGACCGTTACTTCATGGTAAAAAGACAATCTCAACCTTCACCAACCCACCAAACAATTGAAATATATAAAGTTTAATGTGGAAATTTCATTATGAAAAGTTCTTAAAAAATCTTAAAATCTAAATTCAAACTTAAAATTTAATACATTGACCAATGAGACCTGTATTAAAACTTGTATTATGAATCTAAATTACTTCCTCACCATCTCTTCCTCTATTTTTCTACGATTTTAATTTATTTCTTTTTAACTTACGAATTTTGTGACACCATACTTCAAACTCCGTCATTCTTTATCGTATAAGAACACGTTGATTGTTATCTCATGGTAAAAAGATAATTTTAACTTCACCAAATCATTAGAGCAATCGACACATGCAATTTAGCGTGAAAATTTTATTATTATTCTAATAAATTGATCGTCAAGACTCTTGGTTAATAATGTGCTAAGAAAAAGTCTTGTGCAAGCTTACTTCTCTAGTGCTCTCCTCTTCCTCTATTTTAGTTATTTTTATCTGAACGAAATTTATGTGATAATTTCATTATAAAAAGTTCTTAAAAAATCTTAAAATCTAAAATTCAAACAAAAAATTTAATACATTGACCAATGAGACCCTTTATTAAACTTGTATTATGAATCTTTTTTTTGCTTTAATTGTATTATGAATCTAATTACTTCCTCCCCATCTCTTCCTCTATTTTTTATGATTTTAATTTACGAATTTTGTGACACCATACTTCAAACTCCGTCGTCATTCTTTATCGTATAAGAACACGTTGATTGTTATCTCAAGGTAAAAAGATAATTTTAACTTCACCAAATCATCAAAGCAATTGACACATGTGATTTAGCTTGAAATTTTTATTATAATTCTAATAGATTGATCGTCAAGACTCTTGGTTAATAATGTGCTAAGAAAAAGTCTTGTGCAATCATACTTCTCTTGTGCTCTCCTCTGAATAAAATTTATGTGATCGTTCTTCAAACTCTGAAATTCTTTATCACACAAAGAAAAACATGTTGATGAATGATGACCATTGTCTTGTAGTAATTAAAAAAAAGACTAGTTTAACCTCCACCAACTCACCAAACAATTTTAATGTTTTCAACTTGGTCAAAAAAACACTAAATTGATTATTTTAAAAAATAAAATAAAAAAAATACCGGCACTTCGAGTATCCTGTAAAAAAGCAATAGAATCCTCAAATGGGATTCTCTTTTTCCTTATATTCATATTCATCAGTTACCTACTCTTTGGAACAATCAAAACTTGTCCTTTTTTTTTTTTCAATGCTAAAGTTATTTATATTTTTCCATTATTATTATTATTAAAAATTAAAATAGCAAAAAAATAAAATAAAAATTGGAATAATTAAGTAGTAAGTGTAATAGTTGATACAACCAACCCTGAAAATCGCCTATATAAAGTGTATAAAAATTAGTCTTTGCCTCATCAAAGAAAATTCATCTTATAGAGAATTTTAATTTTAAGAAGTTATCATCATGTCTTTGCTTTCAGATCTTATCAACCTCAATCTTTCAGATGATACTCAGAAGATCATTGCTGAATACATATGGTGAGTTTTTTTGTTTTGCCACCCCATTAATGGGGTTGTTCTTGTTTTTACTGTAGAATGATAAAGATCGGATTCTAAATTTTTTTTTTTGGTGTATGTTATGATTCTTGAAGATGTTTAAGGTTGTTTGCTGGGGTTTTTACTTGAAGGGTGTCTATTTTTTTTAGTGTTTTTGTTTGTTTTGGGATTTTAGTTCGCCAAGTGATGTGTTTGTTGTGATCTACTGAGTAGTCTTGAGTGTTTTTGTGGTGGGGTGGGGATGGGGGATTTTTAATGGGGTTGTTCTGTTTTTGCACTGGAATGAAAAAAGATTGGATTTTTAATAATTTTTTGTGTTTTTTTTTGGTGTATGTTATGATTCTTGAAGGTGTTTAAGATTGTTTTCTGGGGTTTTACTTAAAGGTGACATTTTTTTTTAGTGTTTTTGTTTGTTTTGGGATTTTAGTTTACCAAGTGATGTGTTTTTTTCTGATCTGGTAGGTAGGAGTGTTTTTGTATACCCAATGGTATTTTTTTTTGGGTGGTGTGGGGGTTGTTCTGTTTTTGCACTAGAATGAAATAGATTGGATTTTTTTCTATGGTTTTTTGTATTTTATTGGTGTAAATTATGATTCTTGAAGATGTTTAAGATTGTTTTCTGAGGTTTTTCCATAAAGGGTGTTGTTTTTGTTTGTTTGGAATTTTAGTATACTCAATGATATGTTATTTGTGATCTAGTGATTGTCTTGAGTGTTTTTTGTATACCCAATGGTATTTTTTGGGGATTCTTATTGAGGTTGCTCTATTTTTACACCAGACATGAAAAAGATCTGTTCTTTCTGTTTCATTGTATCATTTTTTTGTGCTTGTTGTATGGATCTTATGATTCTTGAAGCTATGAAGGATTGATTTCTGTGTTTTTTCCTCAATGGGTGTCTAATATTTTTATTTTACTGCTTTTGTTTGTTTTGGAATTTGAGTATGATGACTTGTTGAGTTTTCTTGCACACAAAATGGTATTTTGTTTGGATCTTTGCCACCTCATTAATGGGGTAGTTTTGTTTTCACACCTAACATGAGCAAGATTCCTTTTTTGATATTCTAAACAACTTTTTGGGTGTCTGTTTATGGATCTAAAGATTCTTGAATCTAGTAAAGATTCTTTTGTGTTTTTTTCCTTAAAAAAAGGTGTCTTGTGTTTTGTGTTTCTGGATTTTGAGTATAATGTCTTTGTTGTGATGTAGTGAAAGTGGTAATTATTTTTGGTTGAAATGTTAAGAGTGTTTATGTGGTTTAATCTGTCAATTTCATTAGATCTATCTTTTTTCCCTTTGTTTTATTGTTTCTTTTGCTTTCCTCTTCAATTGAGATCCTCTTTTCATTTGCTTTGAGTAAACAAATGACACTATCTACATAAAAAGAAAACTTTCTTGTTTTCACTAAAACTTGTATTTTTTTTTAGTTTCTTGTGAAAAGTGATATTTTCTGGAGGAAGATCTGTTTTTTATCAGTTTTCCTATCTGGAAATTTATTTCAGTTCTTAGCTACTTGTGACTACTTTTATGATTAAAAAATGAGTACCTTTTGATGTTTATATATACATATTTTTGTCTGTTTATTACCAGGATTGGTGGATCAGGCATGGACATGAGGAGCAAAGCCAGGGTATAATCTCTTTTTATTGATTTTAACTTTACATATTTTTCCCGAGTTTTCGAATTAGTTGAAGTTTGCTTATGAGTGTTTTTTTGATTTACAGACTCTCCCTGGTCCAGTAACTAGTCCTGCAGAACTACCCAAATGGAACTATGATGGATCAAGCACAGGTCAAGCTCCTGGAGAAGACAGTGAAGTGATCATATAGTAAGCTATCCTTTAGATGTGCAAAATCTGCTAAAATTTTTTGTGAAGTGAACTTTTTTCTGACTATTATTTATTTAATTGAAATTTGACATAGCCCACAAGCAATCTTCAAGGACCCATTCAGAAGAGGCAACAATATCTTGGTCAGTTTCAAGATTTATTTGTTACCTACCTATCATTAATTCCAGCATTCAAGTTTTTCTAGTTGACTTTTGTTGAGTATCTGAAAAGAGTTTAACTTCTATACGTCAGTGACTTTAGATTATGTTTCTTGAAGTCTGACAGCTACGTGTTGGATCCTCCAAAAGTAGTGCATTTTTCGAGGATCCAGATACGTGTCAGCAACATAGACGGGAGAATTAACATGATTGTATTAGTTAAGTCCTTTTAGTGAATCATTTGTTTGATTCTTTCTTTTTTTGTACTGAAGGTCATGTGTGATGCCTATACTCCTGCTGGTGAGCCCATCCCAACAAACAAGAGGCACGCTGCCGCCAAGGTCTTCTGCCACCCTGATGTGGCTGCTGAGGAAACTTGGTATTGACATATTCTATTAAGCTTTTAAAGTACAGCTTAAACTTTTTTCTCGGATACGATCGTTTGCAAATTTCCAGTTTGATTGAAGAAATTGTTTGTATGAATTAGGTATGGTATTGAACAAGAATATACCTTGCTGCAAAAGGAGGTCAACTGGCCTCTTGGATGGCCCATTGGCGGTTTTCCTGGACCCCAGGTATATTATTAATACCTGCTATACATTTTGTTGCATTTTTCTTTTGTTTCCTGTGTCTTTTTGGCATTAGTTCTTTCATTTGGCTTATCTCCCTAGTCATAGATTATTTTCTCATATTGCTCGCATTACATTGTGTCACAATCGTCACATATTGCTGGCGTTCATGGTGTGATTATTGGTGTTCCTAAGAAGTCTCTATCTATTGCCTCATGCATTGATCTCTATCTGTGGTCCTAATACTTTATTTGTTTTGGTGACCGCTGCATTTACCCAACAATTAGGGACCATACTGATCAAGAGTTAGTTGACTGTCTATTTAATCGTATTTATTTTTGTGTCTAGGGACCATACTACTGTGGAACCGGAGCTGACAAGGCCTTTGGACGTGACATTGTGGACGCCCATTACAAGGCATGTATCTATGCTGGGATTAACATCAGCGGAATCAATGGTGAAGTCATGCCGGGACAGGTATATAGGCATTCTTGCTTGCTCATCTAGCTAGAATTGAATGATTTTACAGACATTTGATGTGTTTTTTTAAATCTTATGTAGTGGGAATTCCAAGTCGGACCTTCTGTTGGCATCTCAGCCGGTGATGAAGTGTGGGTAGCTCGTTACATTCTAGAGGTATTGCAGCTTTTAACAGTTGACACTTTTATCGACTATTTTGGTCCATTTCAGTTCAATTCTCTTGCTATCTTGTCGAGAGCTTGAATGCAATTTACTTATTAACTTGGTGGTTTAACAGAGGATTGCAGAGATTGCTGGGGTGGTCGTGTCATTCGACCCCAAGCCTATCCCGGTGAGCTTTCTACTATGTAATTCAGGCGTTTATTTGATTTGATTATCGAAACACGTAGGATACATATCTGTCTCCCTTTCTAGGAAAACTGATGTACCATTTAGCATAATGTGGTGTATTAACAATGAATATTTCTTTTCTTGTCAGGGCGACTGGAACGGCGCAGGTGCTCACACAAATTACAGGTAGAGGAATAACACTTCATACTTTCGACTTTTATATCTTTAAATTCACCAGTCCTTAACGACTAAAACTTTGGTAATTTTTTCCAGCACCAAGTCGATGAGGGAAGACGGAGGCTATGAAATAATCTTGAAGGCTATTGAGAAGCTTGGCCTGAAGCACAAAGAACACATAGCTGCATATGGTGAAGGCAATGAGCGTCGTCTCACCGGAAAGCACGAGACAGCCAACATCAACACCTTCAAATGGGTATATAAACATTTTCCCTTTCTCATCACTTTTCATTTGACAATAGAGTAACTTTAAAGCTAGTCACAAAAGAACAATGCCTAGTAGTTCTTTCTTTCTTTCTTAAACTCCGTTTCAAGCAAGGTGCATCCAACGTCTTACCCTGTCTCACATTACACAACTTCATTTGACGTGTTCAGGGGGTTGCAAACCGTGGTGCATCTGTCCGTGTTGGAAGAGACACAGAGAAGGCAGGCAAGGGATACTTTGAGGACAGAAGGCCAGCCTCAAATATGGACCCATACGTCGTTACCTCCATGATCGCAGAAACCACCATCATCGGTTAACCTTGAAGACATTTTACTATGGATGGCTCGGGGGATCGCTTGTTTCTGGTTTGCACAATTTGGGATAGGAGAAAAGATTGAATTGTGAAACGACCCTTTCGACTTCACCTGTGTTAATTTTTAGTTATAGGGGTAGATTGTCTCTTGTTATTTTTCTGTTTATTTGCCAGTTGAATTGTATTTTCATACAGCAAGGCCTTATACATTGTCTATGATTTGGCAATGCTGTGTTACAAAACAATGTTATTCTTATTAATAACAAAGATAATGAAAGGGTTTGATTCTATTGCTCATTGCACTACATTACTATTTTACCCTTATTTCATCGAGAGCGCGATTTTGCGATTTTGTTTGACAGATAAAAAAATAAAGGAGAGAGGTTGCGATAGGTTAACGATCAATGTATGAATAGTCTTATTGTAGATATATTTTCCAGTTAGACTTGGAAGAAACCAATTTCTTTGGTAATAATTGAGTAAGGTCATTGTCAAAAAGCTCTTTAGTTAGCGTTTGATCATAGATTTTCAAATATTTTTGGTAAGTATTATTTGGGTTAAAATTTTGGTGAAATTTCACCATGTGTTTGACCATAGTATTTGAGAAACATATTTCACTTATTTTAGAAAATATGATTTATACTCGTAAGTTTTAAAAACTATCAAAACTAATCATACATTTGTATTACAAGTCAATTGGATCTTCGTTGCAACAAATAACAAGTACTGTCCATGACATTAGAGCAATATGGTAGTTTAGAGTGAGTGCAACAAGCATCATCCCATGCATCGTGAAGTAGACAAAACACATAACTTTGTTACCCTAAACTGATTGTTCATCATAATTTTCATCAATAACCGTATCATTACTTTCATATTCTATCACTACTTTAGTGTTTACGTAAAAAATTATGTAATACAACGCAAACAAGTGAACAACTACTATAGAGAGTGTTTTGTAAAAAAATAAAATTTTGGTGTAGAATTTAAAATTTTCAAATATCCCAAATAATGAGATTTGACCCAAATACTAGTTTTTTTAGTATTTGAGAATTTGGGTTATTTGCCAAATAATGACAAATTGTATGAACAAACACTATTTGCCAAATTTCCCCCCAACTTTTACTTGGAAAATCTACGACCAAACGGGTCCTTAGTATCTTGTAAATATATAATATAGTTGGAATTCAACTCCCCAAAACACAAGGAAGCAGGCTTGTTAAAATTAATTTCGGAATTAGTTATCTATTATCACTTGTAGTCTGTCTATCAATGCACTTGCCTACCCTATCAATGCACTTGCCTACCCCCACCTGCTTCATAGGGGTACTGATGACAAAATCAAATTCAATTTGTCTAATTTATCTAATCGGTTTATATTTGGTCTGGTTATTGACCTATTCATTTATTAGCTGATAGCTCAACCCAATAAAATTAAGTTGATATGTAATTCAAATTGATAGAAATCTTGTCAATTTTTTTTAATAAAAATTTAATATGCTATATATCGCCATAATAAAGATAAAAAATAATTTTATTAGGTAGTGCGATATTGAAAAAAACAAATAAAACAATTAATACATTATCCGACTAATTTTGACCCCGATATGACCCAAACAAATTTAGATTTGATTGGATCTTATCCCGTTTATTGTCTTGACTAACCTGCTCAAATTTAATCTAACCCATGACCCATCTAAATTTGGTCCGATCCGCCCAATTGCCAACCCCGTTTTAGGGTTAACTAATTGAATTTAGAAAATATTATTAACCCCAAGAAAAAAAAAGATCATTCATCTTTCTATAATTTCTTCTAAAATTCAACTGTTCGATTACTCAAATGATGTTTCTCAGGCAAGCTTCTGCTAATTTAATTAAAAGATTTCGGATTTCCCCTCAATTTCTTGCTGCTACTCCACTTCACAGAAGTTCCCCAGTTTTGCTACCCAATGCTGGTAATTTTTTTGAATTTTTATGTATTGTGAGTTCTTTGCAATGAGCTATTAGGATATAGAATCGATTTTTATGCCAATTATGCAGTTTTTTTTTGAGGTACTGTATGCAGTGATGCTGGTAAATTTTGAATTTTATGTATTCAGAGTTCTTTATGAAGAACCCATTTTCTGTTAATGAGAATAAAGTAGATTTTGTATATGTTCAATTGTGTTTAATGATCAAGATTTGTATTTGGGATAATTATGCAGCTTTTTGAGCTACAGTATTCAGTGATGCTGGTAAGTTTTGAATTTTATGTATTGTGAGCTATTTGCGATGTACTATAAGGATAAAGAATCGATTTTTATGCTAATTATGCAGTTTTTTTGAGCTACTGTATATAGTGATGCTGGTAAATTTTTTTGAACTTCTATATATTCTGAGTTCTTTATAAAGAACCCATTTCCTGTTAATGAGAATAAAGTAGATTTATTTCATGTTAAATTGTGTTTAATGATCAAGATTTGTATCTGGACTTATTATGCAGCTTTTTGAGCTACTGTATACAGTGATGCTGGTAAGTTTTGAATTTTATGTATTGTGAGCTCTTTGCAATGAGCAATAGTACTCAATACTGTGTGCTATTTTGTATTTCCAGCATTTTGTTAATGAAGAACCCACTTTCTATTCATCAGAATAAAGAGTCGATTTTTTGTTCATATCAACTTGTGTTCAATGTTCAAGATTTGCATCTAGGATAATTATGCAGCCTTTTGAGGTTTAGTATACGATGATGCTAATTGCTAAGTGCTATTTTGTATTTCCATCTGTTTGTTCATCAGCCGACATTTTCATTTTTTGGCAGGACAATGTAGATTTTCCAGTGAGCTTGGTTCTGGAGGGTATTTTTCAGACTCATTTCGATGGATTTTTCTGTTTGGACCAGCTGGTATTCACTACTCTTATGGGGTAATCCATTTGTTTGTTGATGTCGTATGCTTATATTTATCTAGTAGCATATTAATATTTTCTAAACAACAAATGTCCAGCTATCCAATACAGAATTCTTTTAGCAAGAAAGGCCTCCACCTGTAATCTTATATGATCAAACAATGTAGCAGAGGCAATATTGTGGTGCGGTCCTATTGATCTTTGAATGTTTCTTCAATTAAACACAAGAAAGTATGTTTCAACATATCAGAGAGATTCGTTTTTTATTTGTAATTTTTTTGACTCCAGGAGAAAAAATATTCTGTTGTATAAGGAAGCATCTTTCTCTAGATGTCATCATTTGAAGAGAAAATGATAATTTTCTTAAGATAGAGCCATATATGTTCTGACATCATGACGTTGTATCTGGTTTTATCTCCACTCTATGCTTCTCATTTTTCCTACATAGTTCCGATCTATGCGAATGCAGTTCTTATTTAACAGAAAGAATGTTCTCTGTTGGCACACCATACATTTGCATGATGATTTTTCAGTGCTTTCATGGAATATCTCTTTCAAATTGTAGTTTTTTCTGGAGATTTTGTTATTGAAGCCATGTACAATGTGAATTGCCATCAGAACTATTTTGATAAAACATTAACCGTATTTTCCTGTTGCAGCCCTAATCCTTGGAGTAAATGTTAGTCCTGCCTTGGCAGAAGACGTTTCTACTCCGGCAACTACTGGAAGTGATGGAGTTGATGTTGAAATCAGTGGCTTGCGCAAAATTGAGGATGGGTCTGTAGTATCTAATATACACACATCCAAATGGAGAGTTTTTACAGACAGTGGAAGGGATTTGTTTTTACAGGCATGCAAGCCTCCTATGTACCACTGATACTGTGGTATTTATCTTTACAATTCAATTTGGTTTTCATACTGTCTGAACTTGCAGTAGTATTTCTATTCAACCAGGGAAAACTTGAGGAAGCTGAAAAACTGTTCCTGTCTGCATTGCAAGAAGCTAAAGAAGGTTTCGGAGATAGGGATCCACATGTTGCATCTGCATACAACAATCTGGTAGGTCCACTGTTAGATGCCTTTTGTCCTTCAGGCT
Source organism: Solanum stenotomum (assembly GCF_019186545.1). Taxonomy (NCBI): domain Eukaryota; kingdom Viridiplantae; phylum Streptophyta; class Magnoliopsida; order Solanales; family Solanaceae; genus Solanum; species Solanum stenotomum. Next base: position 55,598,578 of record NC_064292.1, read on the forward strand.
CTCAATATAATCTTCTTCAGGCTATTGATAAAATAATTTTACCTTATAAAAAAATAAATAATCTTATGCCTTTAACGTTATTTTTCAAAATTAATTCTAATGCTATGGCTGCCATGTATTTTTAAATCACCAAGTAGTGGTAATTTGCGAAGTGATAGTCTTCAAGGTGCATTTTGTACGTTAGTTATTTGGCGGGTGATTGTTTAAATTTGTACATGCCAAGGAAGTCAATGAATAATGCACGCACTCCACAGTACTTGGTTCTTGGAGACGTGCTGATTCTCATTTCTTATTAAGACTCCAATTTTAAGATTGTATTGCATGGAGAAGGTTGAATCTTAAGATGAATCCAATACCAATATAGTAGTCACATGTGTACGAAATGTCCTTTACTTTGAATGTCTAATACAAATATGCCACATGAAACAGGATGGAGTGAGTAAACGTAATTTTAAGTAACAGTTTTGCATGAAACTCATTTTTCGCCCGACTGATTAGTCTATTTTTGGAAGGTTATTGGCTATGTTTTTTGTGACAGGCAGAGCTATATAGAGTGAAAAAGGCGTTTGATAAAGCAGAACCTATGTACTTGGAAGCAATCATAATACTCGAGGAATCATTTGGACAAGAAGATGTACGGTATGTATTGAATTGACTTTTAATAAAGCAGACCTATGTTTACTATATATTAGTATTATAGTGACACCTGGTTGTGGGGCATTCATATGTTTGCTATTTGATTACATGCTTTTTAATTGGTCCTTAATTAATACCTTTCCCTTTTATGGGGTCAAATTTTGAGTAGTATAGCAGTTTATATATGAACTTTGCTACTCTTATACTGTCCAAAGTGAGGTCACCTGTGTCGAAGCTTGACACTTAAGCTTGAGTCATTGAAAATAGAAGAAACATGGTGAATCGTCAATGTTTGCAAACAGGTCATCTATTAGCAGATCTGATAACTTCCATGGTTTTCTATGAGAAAGAATTGCTGCACGCTAGTCTTCAGTTCTTTTATGTTCAAACAATGAACTAAGCCTCAATCCGGAGGTTGTTGGGTCAGTTATATGAATTTTCTGTGTCAATTATGCTCATTAAAGTCCATTTCGATCCAATACTTTTTTTTTTGTCTTTTTAGACAAATAAGGAGTTCATGATATTTCCACTTATCTTGCATAGACACTTGTTTAACTAAAATCCCAATTAGTTGATATCGTCTATATGGATCCCATACCTTCATTGTGTTGTCTTCTTAGTTAAGTCCAAATTGATTCCGAGTGTTTTTAGGTCTTTGAAAACAGAGTTTCTCTGTGTGGTTTTAGGTCTAAGGCATCTCTTCTCATTGTGTTTGAAGTTATATCATAGTTAATCTCCTTGTCATCAAAAAATATATCATAGTTAATCTCCAACAATCTTATTATAGAGTGACAATTACTGCATCAGTCCATCTATCTGCATCTTCGATTAGTTGCTTGAAAGTTGATTATCACTTTCCTTTATATGCTTGCTTTTGTGTCGTAGAGTTGCGGCAGCCCTTCACAATCTAGGACAATTCTATCTTATGCAAAGAAAACTGGAACAAGCTCGTGGTGTCTATGAGGTATGTGGGAAAACATTTTTAGACTCTTAATTTTCTTTCTCCATTCTCATTCATAAAATTTTATGCCATTACAGAAATGTTCATGACATCGTTGTATTGTTTATTAAGCTGATGTGTATCTCCTTGTGGTTTATTATCCATAGCCACTGGATAGGTTTGCTTAGAAGTTATGGATGTTATGTGCTCGGCTGGCATAATATATTAGTGTTTCCATCTCAAACATATGTTTGTATTATTCATTGAAGGACTTGAATTGGATCCAAGTATGCTGTCATTTTACATTTACTTTTTTCGAGTCACATTGGTGTATATGGATTTCTTTGCTATACCACCTTCTTGCCATGATATCCCGCGTGCATGATTTTACTTTTCAAGAGCTTATATTCTGTGACTTTAAACTTATGTATTAGCATTGGAAACAGTTCTACTCTCAAGTTAAATGCTTCTAATGCTGAGTTGAGCATGGAGTGCTAGTTTCATTGAAGTTGAAAATAGTTTAAATTAATAAACCTTATCAAACTATACTTAAGTTGGCATACCTGTATTGCATATTGCATGTTTTGTTTGACGTGATGCACATATCAAGTTAAAATTTGAAAATTTGGACTGCAATATGAAGGGAACATGTTGGGGCCAATTAATCACTTTTTGGGTTTTTCATAATCAACATAAGAGAAAGGTTTATTGAGAAGTGCAAGAGTAGGGGTTATGCAACTTTCTGCAAAGCATATGATTGAACCTTCCTTTTCAATGCAGTGGATATGACTTGGGATAGAACAAGATATATTTTTTTGGATGGTTGGAGTGATAAAATTTTGCCTTCACCAGTCTGTCACTTGATATGCTGAGGAATGATAGTCGTTTTTAATCTTAAGTATAACTTTTATTTAACAATTGGCTTACCTTTTTAAAAAAATTTACTGATACTGTTTTCTTTTCTTTTTCATCCATATTATTAACATGGCAGCGTGCATTAAAGGTATGTTGTTATTACCAGGACTATCAATGTATTTACTTCAGTTGTTGCTATTAAAATTTCTAAATATTGATCTTTCACCATTTGACCTTGTAGATAAAGAGGCGTGTCTTAGGGGAGGCTCATCCAGACTATGCTGATACCATGTATCATCTGGGAACAGTAAGGCCACAGTTTCCACTCCACTTCATCTTCATATAGTTCTGATGGTCTGCATAAAAGTATACTTCATGATACACCCTAAGTTTGGGGCACAACAGACCAACGCTTATATATTGGTTACAAACAGCTTATAGCCAGTCTAAAATGGAGTTCCACCCAAAGTGATGGAGAACAGGATAACACTTCAACTCTAAGTAAACAAGTCAAATACCAGATATAGAGCTACCCTGTAGCTAAAAAACAATTATCTAGAGGGACACACCATTTGTTCATGGACTTTGTTACTTCACTATTTGCTCTCTTTGTTAGGATATGGGTTTATTCCACAATGGATGGAGTAATGCCTTTAGCCAAGCTGGCATGTCAAACTCTGAAGCAAGAGATCTCCTTCACAGCTTCTGCCTCTTATGCAAGATCTCTAGTCAATCCTTTTCTTCCCCTACAACTATATGCATTTCATTTGTTATAGTCTTGTTTTATCTTTAATTTCTTATTCTAGTTAAAATATAAAATTGCACCTAAAGCTTTTGGCTTGTGCATAGTACAATCAATGTTTGGTTCTTTTCCTGTGTATATGATTTATGCTTCCTCTCTTTCACTTAATCCTTTTTTGATAGCTTTTCCATTTTGGTCACCCTAGTTATTCAATAGTTAGCATCTACATTTATACGCTGGCTAATTTGAAAACGTAGACAGAAGTAAATTTTGATATGATAATGCATATAATTTATAGTGGCTCTCCCAAAATTTGAGACCACTTCTGCTGATGGGCAGTCTTTTCTTGTGTAGTCTGTCATTATTTTGACTGACAAGAGAATCCCACTCCACTTCCAGGTGCTGTCTCTTCAGGGGAAATACAAGGATTCAGAGGCTCTGATTCGCGATTCTATTCGGATTTTGGAGGTTCCCAAATTTGTTACACATGCTGATTGTGGGTTTTCTGTAATAACATGATCTGTGTATCTGTTCTTACAAATTTGTTTACCATTGTAGGATGGAGGTCAAGGTGAATCAATGATATGTACCAAGAGGATGCTACAGCTAGCTCAGGTTGTGCTTCCATATTTGTTTTTGCTTTTGTACCAAGGTTATGCAAATGTTGCTTGTGCATACAGTGAAAACCATTGAGGTTACTCTCGCTGGGTACAGTTGATCTAGCTTAAATTAGTCCCATACGAAGGGACAGAACACTATTTCTTTTGTCAATTCTGTATGATTGCGACTTAAACTTTTGTGGTGGACAAGTAAACGATACTACAGAAGATTGATTAAATGTTGCATATGTCCTCCTAACAGCTATGCTTGTAATTATTCTGAAAAAACTTTTTAAAGCGTAGAAAGAGCAAGATGACCTGGTAACTTAAGCTAGATATTTTCTTTCTGTTTCTTAATAATGCAAGTAACTCTATCGAAACTTAGCCAAGATATATTCCAACTTTTTGCATAGATAACTGATTTGCTAGCCTTATAGTTTCAATATTTAAGTAGTAGTTCTGGTCTTAACTAGCTCTGCAATATGATTAAGTGTTTGATCATATAAGGAATGCCATCTGAATCATGACTATTCTTCATGTATTTTGTTAGTACAATTTGCATCTTAGTGGATCAAAGGAGAAAGCATGTGTCTTGTACACTAAGGAAGTTTCTTGAAATGAAAGTTTGTCATTCTCTACATTAGGGTAAAGGCATTGCAAATGACTTTTTTTTCTATAATTGGGGTTCCTATTTTATCTCTTTTTCTTTTAAGGAGGTTGTCGATCTCTCTTTTTTTGTCCTTTACTCATCTTGTACCAGCCTTAATATTCTGAAAGTATTGAGCTACTGCTCAATTCAAAATGTGTGTGTAATTGTAACAGATCTGCCTGCTTTTGTCGGTCAGAAAAGGCTGAATTACTTGGTAAAGTTGGCTTACAATCTACTCTCCTGTATAGATATACATCACAACTGACCGGATTGAAGAGGCTGAGAGTGTTCTGAGGAAGATCCTGCATATTATGGAATTAGCAAAGGTATACTAATCCCCCTTTTTTTGTCTTTTTCTGGAATCTTTCATTGTTCCAATCTGTTTTAGAAATGCTTATCTGAAGTTATACCTCCAGTTCGTATTATCCGTTTCTGGAGTTCTGAGATCTTCATTGTGTTCCCAGATCTTGCTGCTCTATATCCATACTCATTTTTCTCATATGTTGTTACTCATATCTTACAGGGTTGGAATTCTTTAGAGACTGTAATTGCAGCTGAGCGCCTGGCCTTGACCCTTCAGTCGCTAGGAAACTTGAAAGAAGCTCAAGAGCTTTTAAAGAGGTGAATCCTCTACCCTAATTAATTAGTGAGTAAGGTGGATGCTTTTAAGATTCTGATCAAGAATGACATGATATAATTTTTGGAGCAGGTGTCTTGATGCCCGAAGAGCTTTACTCCCTGAAAACCACATTCAGGTTTCCCCTCCAAATCCTCAACATCATACTAGCAATTCAAGATGATTATATTATCTGTTGATTTTACTACTATGAATTCTATGTAATTTCCCTTATTTCCTTCTTCATAGATAGCTGCAAATTTGCTACATCTTGCTAGAGTTAAAATGCTCGACTCCAGTAAGCTCAACAAGAGTAATGTGGCTGAGCTTGATCTGGCAAAAGATCTTTTAAGCAAGTCAATAAGGTATTTATTAGTCTTAGCTTAGGTTTTCATCATACATTTGTCTGCTAATATCATTTCTTTATAGTTAAAGGTATATTTGTTTTTGTCAAAGTTCAGTTTGAAATATCTCTTGATTTGTTAGTATCCCTTGCGATTTCTCTCTTTGAGATTCATCATATTTTGTGCTTAACTTAAATAAAAGTGGAGGAATACCTGTTCTGTTGTGCGCATCATACAATCACACCACTCTCAAATCCCAAGCAAAATTGACTAGCTTTACATTGACTGTCAATATACTTGCAATCCTTCTTATCTTGATTCGGAACCGAAAATGTGAGCTACCTTACCCTGGTAAAGTTGCATGACCACTATATATTTTTGATAAGACAATAATTGTAGATATGTAGGTATACAAGTATATATAAGAAGTAGAGAATCTACCTTAGAATATGGTTCTCTGGAAAGAGACACAATTATCTAAAAATTTACAGGGCACTAAAGACTATTTCCTATTAGAAAAAGAATATTCCACTCTTTCAAAGACTTATCTTATCGTTTTCTCTCTGGACTACACACGTAAGTGTCAAAAGGGCTATATCCCGTGCACCTCAACTTCTTTATTCCCTTTAGAAGTGTAGCTGAATGTCACATCTTTAGCATTGGCTGGAGTTGGTCACTGTATGCTGATCAAATTGACACCGACAATCATAGATGGCATGCTTCCATGCTATGTGAAAGTATATGTTCTACATCTTCCAATACACTTTCTGCTCCTTCTCCATGTATCATGATTCATCTGTTTGTACCATTACAATGTAAGGTTTTGGAATTTGTCCATTCTCAGTATTGCAGGTTTCTGTTTGAACCTCAAGTCTGAAAAGAGTTCTATGTATCAGTAGTGGATGAACTCTTATATTATTTCTCACTTTCTTCTGGCATTGTTTAGCCTGTGCAGGTTAATCAAATTATGGTACTTTTGACTCATCTGAACTAAGTAGAAATTACTCAAACTNGTGAGGTTTTGGAATTTGTCCATTCTCAGTATTTCAGGTTTCTGTTTGAACCTAAAGTTTGAAAAGAGTTCCATGTATTAGTAGTGGATGAACTCTTATATTATTTCTCACTTTCTTCTGGCATTGTTTAGCCTGTGCAGGTTAATCAAATTATGGTACTTTTGACTCATCTGAACTAAGTAGAAATTACTCAAACTATACGTTACCAATCTTGTTATTTAATGTGTAATTGGTAGCAAGAAGTTTAACGTATTTTTCTGTGTCAAAGGAAATGCTTTGCTCTATGTAGTTTACAATTGAACAAAGTATTGAGATTTCTTTCCCGAGGAATCTTTCCTTTTACTCAGGATAACATATCTCTGTCTGATGAGTGTGATATTTATGCTATTTCATAAGTTATACCTTGCCCTATCTCGGAGTCACTATAAACTTCCCTTTGTAAGCTGGTCCCACAAGCTTGTGCATTATCAATATTGGTGACATCATGACAACTTTCCTTAGTCAATTTTTTTCATAATTGTTGATTGTAGTGTGGCTCGGGGAAACCTGGTGCGTTCCGTGAGAGAGAAAGGAAATAAACAGTCTTATGGAGAGTCTGTGACAACAGTAAGGAGCAGGCAGTCAGCACTGATTATCCTGGTCAGTCCCATTATTGATTATTTAAGAAGGGAAACAGCCAGTTAGATGTTATCCTCTGCTAACTTCTGTTATTTGAGCAATCCAACCAATATTTATTTAAGATGTTAAAACTATTAGATCCTTTATTGGTTTTCTTTCTGTGAAGTAGAGGCATGTATAAATATATGGTACTCCTTTATTTGGATACAATAACAGACAGCTATAGTTTAAACTAGCGGCCAAAGACACCAACGTCTTCTTTGTTCCTTGTCTTGTATTAAGCAGGTTTTAGCAAATTATATCTTCCAATCCTCTCAAAATTCTTCTAATTTCTTACATTTTCTACTACCAGGCTGCCTAAGTTAATGTCCAGGCATATATGGGAGAATGTGTTCATCTTTTCTGCCTTTGCACTGTAGCTTAACTGACTGATCACTATCGACTTCTTAAAAAAAAATATTTTTCTTAAACTATACTATTTATATTAGCTTTATTGTGGATTTTCCTGCAGTTGCAATCACTTGATGCTCTTTCACTGTTGGAGATGAAAAGGCTGGAGCTTGAAGATTCAAAGGTTAGATTATATCGTGTTCTCTTTCATTAACAATCCTATCTGTTTCTCTTGGATATTTCAACGTTCAAACATGATGAAACTGATTTTTGACTGCACCTTCTACTGAAACAGGACCCTTATAACTCTGAAGCTGAGAGTGCTCTTCGTGGATGCATTTCTGCATACAAGGAGGTATGTTTTATATTGGTCAGTATGTTTGCAATTGGTATTTAGAATTACGTGTTTTTGCCAGGTTTGCACTTAGTTGAATGATCGTATTTGACTTTGTTTTCATGATCTTGTGGCTTGATTGGTTATTACCTTTTATTCTTGGTTCTTGCGAGTCCACACCTCATGAGAGAATAGAATACACCAAATAGGAAGTCCCAAGGATTCGTTGAGTAACTTCTGTTTCTATCTATCTCTGGATATATTTTCCTTGGATGGATTCGTAATTTTCTTTGAACGATGAATGTTATGCTTCTCAATTACGTCATGTTATGATAGGAAAAGGGAGCGCATTACCCCCCTAAAGTAGGATTTCCTGGCGTTAATCTAGACTTGTTGGGCCACAAAGCGAGTACTAGACACTGAGTGGGAAACCAGTGTTGTGAAAAGCAACAAAAGCGCGAGGCGAGGCGCAAGTACTGCGCTTTTATGCTCTGAAGTGAGTCGCTGCTAAAAAAGCGAGCGCTTCAGTAGGCGAAGCAAAAAGCGCGCTGTTAGGCTTCTTTTTTTTTTTAACTTCTGTATAACACACTTGTCTGCTGCGACTCAAACATTTCCCTATGTATATGATGTATATTCTTTCTTATAGTTTTAGTTATTATTTGTTGTTTGTGCAGTTTGTAAATGAGAAGTCATTGTCTGATGCTCCTGGAGTAAAAGCTGAGTACCTCTTGTGCTTGAAACATCTAGTTGATCTGTTAAGTGATAACAGAACAACGAGCAAAGATCGATCCAGCAATGCTGCTTTACAAGAGTTGAAAGATGAAATTAAACGCGTTGAAGTTGAACTCTCGAAGAAAGGAGGGCGTAGAAGTTAGCTACTCGATGGCGTAAGTCCATAGCAATCAAGAAGTACAGAGATAAATGCTTCAACTCTATAAAGACATTGATGCCATTTTGTAATAGTTGTAGTAGGAAGGAAGTAAAACAAAAAATAGGACAAAGAAAAAGGGTAGATGGCGTAGCCTCGGTCTGAAAAAAAGTTGGGGTCGGTTATATGAATATCCATTTCTTCGGTTTTACTGTATTTTTTATGTTTTAATAAAAATGTGCTATTTCAAACAGAGTGAGTAATTATTTTCAAAAGAATATCTTCTTGTTTATCCTGCATTATATTGTTAGAATCTTGCCTTTTTTGCTACTTGTAATAAGGTGTAACATGCACATGAGGCCACAATCTCTTCTAAGTAGTCCTCGGGTTCGAGTTCTGAGAATGAATTTTAGTAGAGATTATGAACAACGAGTGAGTTACGGGTTCATTTGAATTCGATATCATTACCTCAAAAGCTTGAATTCCAAACTCGAACTTAAAGTTTGAAATTTTGAATCGGTCTTTATTAAGCTTTCATCTGAATTCCAAACTCGAACTTAAAGTTTGAAATTTTGAATTGGTCTTTATTAGTACTTTTCTCTTTAATTGGGCTTTATGCAACGCGAATCTTGATTAGTATTCGTTGGTGCTTAATTAGTGCTGTTGATTTGATTTTATTAATAATAATACATTTTATATTTGTTATTTTCTAATTAGACTAATCAAACAGCCGACGGCTAAATTATTGTCCCTTGTTTGATTACAATTTTGGTAACTAATTATCTTTATTCTACTTAAAAACAAAATTATAATCTTTGTTGATTACTATTGTTTTTATTTTACTTAATTGCAATTGATAAAGACCTTAATTATTCTTCCAAATTAAGATAAAATTACGTGCCGTAACCAAATTAAATTCCACTTTTATATTATTCTAAAGAACACTACACTTACATTTCCATCTCAATCATTTAAAATAAATAATTTGATGCGTAATTAGAAGGGTCTACCTAATAATACAAAATTTAATTGCATTTTAATAATCCAATTATTTGAAACTATTTGCTAAATTCATCATTTAGACCATATATATAATATCCATTGGCTTGCCGACAACAATATTACCGTACGTAATCTCGTAAGTCGAATTTGAGAAGATGATATATACATAACTTTATTCCTATCTTGTTGATACGATAAAAATATCACCAATTATAAATAATAACATACCATGTGTAATCTGATAAGTTGAATTTCAGAAGATGATATATACGCAACCTTATTCTTATCTTATTCGACACGACAAAAATATTATTATATTATATGATGGACGTATTTTAAATTTAGGAGTGGAGTATTTGCATATGCAACTTGACTGTGAGACATTACATAAAAACCAGATTCATGAACTTTTGTTTCTTAAATAATTTATATATTGATAATTCATCTCAGGTCGATAGTATATAAAATAAAAACTTGAAAAATAAAAATTTCATTCTAAAAATCAATATTTATTTTAGAATGAAATTGAGAATTTGAAAAAAAAATTTACGATATTATACCTGGAAAACTACACATCAAAGGCTAGCTATTGAGATGGTAAAATCCAAGTGTATATAAAGTTATAAACCACACATCAGCTCTTTATTTAATCGATGTCCTTGCAATATAATCATAACAGTCAATAGATTACCATCAATGATTGTGATAGGCGAATAAATGTTTTTCAATCTTAATCAATAGTCTCTATTCAAATTAAAATATGAAATGAAATCCTGAAATTAGCGATTTTCTCTTTTTAGTAAATCGTACGCATCACAAATTCAAATTAATGGATAGAAAAAAATAGAAAGCATTAAAGACCGAGTCAATGTAAATAAAAAATCTGTCATCATTGTGAATGTAATATCTTTTAGAAATAGATTCAAAGAATTTTTATGAAAGTGAGTGGCCCCAATATAATTAGTTTCTCACCTAAAAAAGTCATTCTAGGGCCCCAAAATGACTCAAATAAATTTAAATACTATAGTTTTTTTTGGTACATTCAAATTAAATATACACATTTTTATACGTACATCATAACAATTATGACCTCTAAGGCTCTAGCTTCCTTTAGTAACGGAAATATTGAGTTTTTTTTTTTTAATAATTTCTCATTCAATATTCGATATATAATAGAATTTGATCAATTCAGATTTATATAAAAAAAATTCCTCTTTTAAAATGGAATTGAAACGCTATTTATCAAAAGTAATTTTATTTTTAGAATTCAAGCTTGAAATATCTCGCGGTATATAATAAAAATATTTAGAAATTTTTATGATTAGCTAAATGAAAATCTTCATGTATTGCTTAAAGTAATTCCACTTTCAAAAGTCAAAGTAGACGTTAGAAAGTGCACTTTTAGGTAGATTTATTAGTTTTATTCTAAAACATTTACATGACAAAAAACTTTATGTGATATATTATTTTAAAATTTAAGCTTTGCAGACTGATAATATTTATATTTTTTCATATTATTCAATTACAACATATAACTTCTCAAAACTTATATCATAATCCAAAGTAGAGTAATACGTAATTTATGATACCAAATTAAGTTAAATTGATTGCGTAAATAATTTCACTCTATCAATAATCTTGACAAAAATAGGGTAAGAGTAAATAATAAGGATTTATGTTATAGACACCAACTCTACAAATATTCTTTTAATACTATTAATGATAAAACATATCAAGTTATAAGTCATTACTTTATCGAATTATCAATTAGTAATATTTATTTGTAATTATTGATGACTTATAAAGAGCTTTATTTTATAAAAATATCTTTTACTCTATAAATGCACAATACTTTTGCACTCTAGTTACAAAAACAACATATTTAGTATCTTACATAAATAAAATCTGAAGAAGTTGTCCACGATCTTACCCCTAGTAAGCATTTGGAAAAGCAAACAACTATTTTTTCCTTTTTTTTTAATGATCGTGACGTCCGGATCAACTTTTATGTATATCTGATTTTACAAAATATCTGTCACCTTCCATCAACAATATATATCAGGTCCATCAAAGCTAGGACATATGAAAAGAATCAACTTATAAAAAAGTTTTTCGCTGAATTTTAAACCTGAAATTTTAGGATCTCAACCACTTCACTGACCATCCCGACACTAGTAAGCATTTGGAAAAGCAACCAACTACTTTTCCTCATACATACAAAAGTGTCAAACTTTTAGTACTCTCATTATTTCCAAACCCAAAAGAAAAATATACATTTTTTTTCTTCTTCTTCTTCTTTCAAGAAAACATCATGTCATCTTCATCTTTCCACATAAAAAAATCATCAAAAATTTGTACTAACAATATTGATGATTTATCTCTAGTGAAATCAACAACATTGGCTAATTGGTATGAAGAATTTGAAGTACTTTCAAGAAATTATAAAAAGGCTCAAGAACCATCATCAAGGTACAAATTACAAGTTATTAACGAAGTTCAAGAATTGTCATCTTCACCTAATGTTTTTATTCCAATTGTACAATTAAATAGTAATAAGATTTCTCTTTTTGATAAATATGAGATTGATAGAATATCAAGTCAACTAGAAAAATACATAGAAAATAGTTCTAAAGAGAAAATAATTAAGAGTAGTCATGAGAAAAAGTTTAAGATTTTTAAAGGTTTTTTATTGTTTAGATATTATAAAATGATGAAGATGAATATGTGTGTTACAAGTTCATATGATGATGTTGTGGTGGTGGAGAAAAGTGTTTACAACAATTCACGGTTGCCGGAAAAGTCACCGGCGCCGGTGGTGAAGTTTAACACTTGCCGGCCATGGAGTAAGCATGTCTAGTTGGTTATGTCGTGTTGGTCAGAGACGGATTCAAGATTTAAATTTGATGTAGTTGAAGGTTTTTATCGCTAAATTCATTGTATATATCTTTGTGAGTTTGGATGTGATAGTTGCAATTGTAATGTGTTTTCATGTATATATTATGTTTCACATTGAAAATATTAGGTTCGATTCCACCTCTAATGTTTGCGTAACGTAAGGAAAACACACTTAAACACAATTTTCTTTTTCATTTTTATGCCTCAAATTCGAAATATATGATTAGAGGTGAACTAATTTCATCCATCCATCGTATTAGATTCTACATTTAGTCTTCTATTTAGTTGTCATTTAGAAATTAAATTACGACTATATTCTTGTTTAGATTTTTTTATTATTATCGATATTCGATAAAATTTACATTATGACTCGATTAAATTTTAATTCATGGTGAAATTTTTTATATTGAATTACCAAGTTTCCTCATAAAGACAATTTATACTCAAAATTCAAAGTCAAAACTTTTAATTAAGTTTGTGAGATTGAGAATTTAATTCCATTTTCATTTATTGCAATATATATATATTATATATATATAACATGTGGTGACAAGTTGCTATTATATAACGAGAAAAAACATAAATATACCATTAAAGTTGTCCTATATTTGCATAAAGACATCTTAATTTTTAAAATGTCCTATCACCCCACATAACTATTTAATATCTTTGTAAATGTGTCATTTTGACCCATTCCCTCGTCTATGTAGTCGCGCGTGTTGCTCACTTCCTATGATAGAATTCAACCCGACCCGACCCCATTCTTTGAAGCAAAAACTAAGAAAAATAGTGCAGTGAAATTGGGAATGTAGAGCAAATTACTGCACTATTACTGTTAGTTGTCTTATCCACCTTGATGCAAAAATTTCCCTAAAAGTTACAATTAGCGAAATTGAATAATCAACAAAGAGTTCATCATAAAATTTCATGTGATCTTCGTGCCATTATTCAATTAGATGGTATAAGCTTTTCACTTCTTCCTTGAGTTTCAAGGTGAGCTTTGGTCGTGCTTGAGTGTTGATTTTAATGGAAACATGGAAATATATTTGTTTTTTTTTTTTTAATCTAAGGAGAAATCAGATCCGATTAAGAAGCAGTCCTAACCAGAATGATCTTAGCCAACAGTGGTATCTTATTTTCTTGGGGAAGATGATGAAGTCGTCAAACAGAAAGCACCAACGTTGATTTTGCTATGGAAAAAACCATGAAATCGAAAAATTAGGGCTACCAACTGCTATTTTGGGTTTAAATTTGGGGAAGATGACATAAATTAATTAAATAATTAATAATAAAGAAAAAAAATGACACGTCACACTTTTAAATTGGTCCAGCCATGGCAGTGAAAACACTGCATGACGCGCCTCATGTGTGTGGTAACAACCCAGACGAGGGAATGGGCCAAAATGTCCCATTTACAAAGATATTAAATAGTTTTGTGGGGTGATAAGACACTTTAAAAGTTAAGGTGTCTTTATGTAAAGACGGGACAATTTTGATGATGTCTTTTATGTCTTTTCTCTTATATAACTTGAAATTTGAAGGCTTAAGTCATCTCCGGCCCCTTAAAGTTATCCGCATAATTCGTTTAAACACCTCAACTAAGGTTTGTACCTATTGAACACCTATGCTCCTTAAAATTGATACCTATTTGACATTTTTTTACAGTCAACCAAAAATCTGATATGTGTGTACTATACTCGCTGTGACATGGCAAATTGATGAATTAAATGATGACATGTGGCATTTGGTTCCAAAAATTTATTTTAAAAACGAATTCTAAAAAATAACTATTTTAATCTATTTAGCTAACTAAAAAAAATAAAAAAGAATTTTCTAAAAAACCCACCCATCCACCCCATGGCAACCCCTCATTTTTTTCTCTCCAGTTGATCCAAATCGTCCCCAACTCTCCAACAAGACAGTCCCTTCCTCAATCGATTTTTCAATTGTAATCCTCTTCTCTCCATCTAGTTTTGGTACGAGGAAGATGAAAAAGGTTTCGTTGGAAAATTTTGAATTCCTATTACCATGACCGGAAAAAATGGAGTTACCTGACATATTTTTCTGAATTCCATAACTGGTGTTTTTTGGAGTTGAAGAACTCTTCGTTTCTTTTTAATTATCAATTTTAATTCTATGGAATTTCATGATACCATTTTTAATAAGCTTAATTAGTTTACATTTTAATTTGAAGTGGTGATGTCTGTTTGAGTGACCAGAAATAGATATGAATGGAGGCCAGCTAACTTTTTTAACTTTAATGTCTGAAAATCTTATTTCTTCTTGCAAAATCACATCAATTCGTAGATTCCGAATTCTTCTTTCTTTTTGCAAAATCATATCAATTCGTAGATTTAGAATTCTTCTTTCTTTTTGCAAGATCACATCAATGCGTAGGTTCAGATTTAGAAAGAAAAAGAAGTGCAGAGAGAGAGAACAAAGAAAAAGAAGTGCAGAGAGTTTGGGGTTTGAGGAAGAAGATGATGACTGGAATAAGGGGGTGGGGTTTGATTTCTTTGTTTATCAAGAAATCAATTTTAAATAAATTTTAGTTATTTTAGTGCCCAATGCCAATAAAACAAAAAAAGTATAAGTTTTTAAAAAGTAAAATACTATTTGGAACCTATTCACGCGCTAATACTAAGTGACGTACACTTATGTTGCCATGTCAACGTTTTGTGTTTAATAGGTACATATTTTGAACAATTTAAGTGTTCAATAGGTACAAATCCTAGTTAAGGTGTCTAAGTGAATTATAGTAGATGACTTAAGCCAAATTTGAATAATATCTTCTGCATGGTACCATAATAAATGCTTTTATGTGGGGTCTGATCTGTCAATGTTTTAAAGAAGTGGAGTCAAAAGTGCCCATAAACACAACTATAAATTAGTCGAGAGCCAAAATGGAAAATAATTTTTCATATATTCATTTCTACAAGAAGCAAGATAACTTTTTAAATGAAGCGATAAAATTAGAAGATATCCAATTTTTTCATATTTAAATTAATTAATAAATATGATTCATTATTTAGCTTTAATCTATAAAATATTTAATGAATGTTTGATATTCATTCTCAAACATGACCATTAGGTAGAAAGAGTGAGACCAAATGTTTCTTTTTTCTAAATAAAGTGTAAAAATCCATTTAAAAGTATCAACATAATATTAGACCTATTAATTTA
Organism: Solanum stenotomum; assembly: GCF_019186545.1. Lineage (NCBI taxonomy): Eukaryota > Viridiplantae > Streptophyta > Magnoliopsida > Solanales > Solanaceae > Solanum > Solanum stenotomum. The sequence continues at coordinate 55,614,262 of NC_064292.1, forward strand.
TTTCTTGAGTAATTTTTTTTCCAATCAAAACAATATTTAGTAATTAAATAAATTCTAAAAGAACAAATTGATTTTGAGTTAGATGGATTAAGCTATAACCCATAAATTAGCGAAAGCTCCAAAGTAATCCATTAACTTCAATTGAACAAGCTTAGTATTAATTTTTTTTTGCAAATTTCTAAACAAATTGTTCGACTTATTGACTAAGTTAGCCCAGCTTGCTCATTTAACAACTTCGTATTACTTTTTTTTTTGGTTGATTTGCACTTTTGCTCCTATTTTATGTGTTTTTAATTTTTCTTCCTTCGTATTACATGAATTTATAATTTTGCATCATAATATTTTATAAATAATGTGTCCTTCAAGAATTTATGCTCTTTTATACATAAGTTTGCTTTCTGAAGATAGAAATTAAAGACCTTCCTCTTTGAAGAATAAAATTTAAATTTCAATTCATTTGAAGAGCAAAATTGTAACGGTTCAGTCCGCTAGTAATATTGTCTACTTCGAGGCTAGTTCTACTGGACTTTAAAATGCGTCACTAGTGGGTAAGACCTACTTACTAGAACACTAAGGTTTGCCCCACCGCAAACAGAAGTGACAGATAATTTGTAACGGCCCAACCCGCTAATGATATTGTCTGGCGTCCGCTATGAGCTTAGGCCCGCACAACTTTAAAATGCGTCACTAGTGGATAAAACCTATTTACTTATATATCGAACATGTCTGTGTTTTGTGGATGTGAGACTTGCTATCTTAAACTGGATATACACAAATATTTGATTTTTTAAAATTATTATTATTATTTTCTAAAAATTTGGTTTAGTGGTTTACCATGGTTACCCCATTGATGAACCTCAAACAAACAATTCAGAGATGTTCACAATGACCATCTCAAGAAAAGCACTAAAAAACACCCTTTCTCCTCCCTTACACCACCTCTCCACCACCACCCCCACCACCCCTCCATGGTTCACCCCTCCCCCACCCCCACCCCACCACCATCAAGAGTCATCAGACCCAATACTCAAAACCCTCTCAGAAGCCATAAAAAACTCTCCTTCTAAACCCCTTCAAGTTTCCCTCAAACCCCTCCTTCCATCTCTTAAACCTCATCACATAATCAATCTCATTAACCTTAATCCTCACTCTTTAACCCCTTCTTCTCTTCTCTCCTTCTTCACATGGCTTTCAACTTCCAGCCCTTCAAGATTTTGCCACACACTTCATACTTATTCCACTATGACCCTTTTTCTTTACACCCACAAAATGTATCCACAAGCTCACTCTTTTATCAACACTATTGTTTCAAGAAAAGGTAAAGACTCAGCCTTTGCTGTTTTTCAAGCATTCTTGAAAGCTAAAGGTACAAACTTTACATCCTTTGTGAATGTTTTGAATGGACTTATTGATGTTTATTTGGATTTGGGGTTTGTTTCTGATGCTATTCAGTGCTATAGGCTTATTCAAAGGAATAAAATTAAGTTCCCATTTCAAGGTTGTACTAAGGTTCTTGAATATTTAATGAAGCTTAATTCACCAATGGTAGCTTTTGATTTTTATAAGGAGCTTTTGGAATATGGGTATCCTGCAAATGTGTATTTCTTTAATGTTTTGATGAGTAAGTTGTGTAAGGAAGGTAAAATGATGGAAGCTCGGTCGGTGTTTACTGAGATGTGGAAGAGGAATTTGAGACCTAGTGTTGTTAGTTTCAATACTTTGGTTAATGGGTATTGTAGATTAGGTGATATGGATGCAGGGTATAGGTTGAAAAAAGAAATGGAGGAAAGAGGAATTTCCCCTGATGTTTATACGTATAGTGCTTTAATCAACGGTCTTTGCAAGAAGTTTTGGATGAGCGATGCGAATGAGTTGTTTAATGAGATGTATGTTAAAGGTTTGGTTCCTAATGTTGTTATTTTCACGACTTTGATTAATGGCCATTGCAAGGATGGTAGTGTTGCTTTGGCTATGGACACTTATCAACAAATGCTGAAGCAAGGGGTGGAACCAGATTTAATCACATATAACACACTTGTCAATGGACTTTGTAAGAGTGGGGATTTAGGGGAAGCGAGAAAGCTCATTCATGTGATGGCTGAAAAGGGCTTGAAGCCCGATAAGATCACATACACAACAGTTATTGATGGATGTTGTAAGGAGGGAGATTTAGATGGAGCATTTGAGATAAAAAAAGTAATGGTTGATAACAAAATTGAACTTGATGATGTAGCATATACTGCCCTTATTACAGGTTTGTGTCGACAAGGGCGAACAGTTGATGCAGAGAGGATTTTAACCGAAATGTTGAATGTCGGTTTAAAGCCTGATGACCCCATTTATACTGTGGTTATTGATGGTTTTTGTAAGAAGGGAGATATTAAGATGGGTTTTAAGTTGCTAAGGCAGATGCAAAGTAATGGACACACACCTAATGTTATAACTTACAACGTGCTTTTGAATGGTCTATGCAGACAAGGACAGATGAGAAATGCTGAAATGCTACTACAAGCGATGCTTAATCTAGGTTTGAATCCGGATGACATTACCTATAACATTCTCTTGGAAGGGCATTGCAAGCATGGGAATCCTGATGAATATGATAAGCTACGTGGTGAAATGGGGCTTGTTCACGACTATGCTACTTATACTTCACTAGTTGGTAGCTTAAGTAGGAGCTCAAAACGTCAGCCCAAGAAGTCTTTCATGTAATCAGAGAGCTCAAATCGATGAAATGTAGGCTCCCCTTGCTCTCCTTGGGAAATGAGTCTCATGGTGATCCATGGAACTTCGAGGGGTTATGTGAATGTGAATTGATTCATCTTTCCTGCTTTTATGAGTATTGATGGATCACTTGAGCGCATACATTGGGGTTCATCATGTTGGTATTTGGGGGTTTGGGTTGTAAATTGCAGTTGAGGCAGTCCATTCTTTCAGTTTATGAATCTAGCTGGAGTTCTGATCAGACTGCTTCGTAACTGCTGCCTTATTGTAGGTGAACTTTATTCCACAAAGTGAATTACACTGTGAATAACGATTAATTCATGCAGCTAGATATAAATGAGGTTTATAGAAGCAGAGTAAGAATGATGCAAGATGTTATCCAAATAATATTGAATGGATCAGCTCAAGTTTCTCCTGGTTTGTGAATGATGCTGTAAGATGGATGTTTCGTGCCAGGTGATCTTTCTTTACCTCACAAAATTGCTTGAAAAAGACTTAAGTTCCTTTACTTGTCCTTGTTCATCTTCTTCTTGTGGTTATATGATTATATTCATTCTTAGTTTATAATATACCAAAAGAGAAAAAGCCAATAGTCTATATGGACCCTTGTGTGCATAAAAGTATCTGTGTACAAGGATACGTGATATTTTGTTCTATTATCTTATCACAAACAAGACACTTTTTTGATTAAGGAAAAATGTTAGGACGCAAAAACATGTCTGCATACGAGACGTATACCAAAAAGCACAAATGATCCACTTGATTCATAGAGAAATATTAATAGCACAACAAAGTAAAGAAAATTAGAGCATGAACTTATCTTATGGGCCAAATGTTTCTAATTCAGCAAATGCACCACTACCTTGAGCGGGTCTACAACTTCCACTGATATTTCTACTCCTATTAATGATAATTCTTTACTTTTTATTTGATCAATGGTGATCGTAATCTTCTTTACTCGTTTGATTGTTGATTTGATGATGTACTTATACTATATAGATGCTATCATGGAACCTATCCAAATATTATATTGACGCTTTAATGGAACCTATCCAAATAATATATAGACGCTTTGATGGAACCTATCCATGGTCAAATGCCATATAGGAAGTGGTTTGAACTTTTGGCTACATATTTTGGTTTGTTTTGCTAGTACTATTCATTATGTCTGATTTTGCATAACCAAGTTAGTCTCGTTATTTTAGGCATTTTTTTTTTCAACTTTGGCCCTTGACTGGACCGATTTTATTGAAATAAAGCAAAAGAAACCTCAGTCTTTACATAACAAGACTAGGCCCAAATGGCCTGGTCCAAAAGGGAAACGAGTTAGCTCACATATCAACTTTACAAATGCGTGTATAGCCCCTGACTGCTACAATCTAATTTTAGCCTTTTCCTCTCATTAATTTTTTTTCGTTGTTTGGATTCTTTAAAGCAAGGGATCCTGTACCTTGGTCCTTTCTTGTTTCACTGTGTTCATTATCTATATTATCTTATTTCCTTTTCTAGCGTTTTGCAGTGTATTACATAGCATTCGTTGAAGAATTTTAAAACTGCAATCTCAACATGTCAATGCGCTTCCTTCAGGTCATGTAAAAGGTGTCTTACAGATGTCCTAAACTAGTGCAGTCTTTATATACAGCAGTGATGAAAGCCCATCTTTTTTCTCTGATAGTTGAGAAAAAGGCGTAAAAATCCTAGAGGAAGTGAGTACATCTCTAGTAGCTTCGAGAATCTGGCATGAGTGATATGACGGCAACTAGAACAACATACCCAGTGTAATCCCACAAGTGGGGTCTGGGGAGAGTAGAGTCTATGCAGACCGTCCCCCTACCTTAAGTGATGGAGACTACAAATCAAACACGAGTAAGCTTCAGCTGTGACATTCAAAGATGACCTATCCAAGTTCAACAGCCCTGCTGAAACTAAGAGATAGGAAGGTATCTGGAGTATACTTGTCTCTTAATAAATAGGAGGATAAGCAGACAGAGACGTGATCCGAACAGTTTTTCCAGTTGCAAGAAAGTTCTTTTCGGGCTTTTCCTCCAATGAATTGGTTGAAGTGCAACACGGATGGATGGTGCATGTCCAGGAAATCCTCAGAAGAGTTCTTATGGCTTTTGTATATGAAAGGTCGAGTGATCTTATCTATGCACCATAACAACAACGTATACAAGTGGGGTTTGGGGATGGTAGAATGTTCATAGACCTTACCCCTGCCTTTGTGGGGTAGCGAGGCTGTTTAATGATCTTATCTATGCACACGCCCCGAGGAAATTCATGCTACTACAGAATGGAGGCGAAAGCTATTGTAACTAAAGAGGCTCTAAAATACTGTGTGATGAATAATATGGTCCAGATGAAACTATTTTCTGTGTTCACTTATGGTAGTTTGTCATTTTGTAGTATCAACTTAGAGCATTCTATAATCTCTTAGCTAATACTATAGCTTTTCTTAAATTTTTGCAAGTGCATATTTCTTACCTGATGTTATTAACAAAAAATTGTCGAGGGTCTATAGGAAACATTCTATGACGTTACTTTTGCTAAATACACTTGTGAGACTACACTGAACTTAGTTGCATTAGCCATTGAAACAGGAGAATATATTTCTAACAATATTCAGAAATAGACAGATTTTTCTATCAAAAGTTCACTTAGAAAAAGTAAAAATAGTTGTAAAATCTGAATTTGTAAGATTTTTACTATTTGCAAAGTCAAAGAGTTTTTTCTATTAACTACACACTTTCATACATTTTCCGTTTGGGTATTCATTTTTTTTTTGAAATAATTTTTCATTATATTTAAAAATCACTTAAGTTGTGGTGAAAATTATAAAATCCAAGTTAAAATTGTATTTCAAATTTAAAAAAACAGGTTATTTTCTAACTCATTTTTTTCGCTTATGAAATTATCTTTACATTCGAGCATAAATTTCAAAATCAAATAAAGTGAAAACCATTTGGTATCTATGGCCAAACGCCTATTAAGTATGGTAAATAAGTAGAATTCAAAGAATTTTTTTTTATACTTTTAAAATATTACAATCTTATTTAAAATATTTGAGAATTATTTTTATCCTAAAAATTAAAATTAGGAAAATCTAGTGGAAATATTCATATTTTTTGGTCCAGCAGGTTATGGTCAAACTGTAGCAGCCCACTAAATCCCTGGCTCCAGCCCATTCTTGTTCTAATGAAAATCGAAATTTTCAGCTAAATTTTGTCACTACTCACAGAATCAGAGCCAAAAGTTGGAATTTTGATAGTCTTTTAGTGATTAGTTGGTCACCAAGAATATCAAACAGCAACACCCACTTGATTTTCTAGCCATTCTTGATAAATTTCTTCAATCTTTACTCCAATTTTACACATACCCAATAAGGTAATTCTTCAAATTCTTGATTTTTGTATGTTTTTATTAAGTGGGGTTATGTGTTTTTGCTCAATTTTTTATCCTAATTGTAGTTTTGGTTATAAAAATCTGTTCTTGGAATGTATTGTTACACTTTGCAGTAGCTAGAGGGAAATGGCTGTAGTAGCTGATGAAGATCATGAGCAACAAGTTAAGCAACCAGAAAAGAAAAAACCAGAGTCTGAGGATGATAAAAGGTCAAATTTTATTCTATTAAGAATTGATCCAGTTCACTTTTTTTCATGAATTTATGAAAATAATAGTTTTTTTTTAGCTGTTAATCATTTTTTTTTCAAGAACAAGAGACTGAGGATGACAAAAGATCAATTTTTTATTGTGATTAGAATTGACCCAGTTCACTTTATTTATGCAACAACAACAACAACATAGCTGGTGTAATCCGACAAGACAAGTGGGGCCTGGGGAGGGTAGGATACGTTCCGATAGACCCTCGGATCAAGTCAGTTTACTTTGTTCATGAATTTATAAAAATAGAAGTGTTTTTAGCTGTTATTCAGTTTCTTTCAAGAAATAAGAGACCGGGGATGAAAAAAATGTCATTATTCTCTTAAGAATTGACCCAACAACAACAACCACAACCACAACATACCCAGTGTAATCCCATAAGTGGGGTCTGGGGAGGGTATAATGTACACAAACCTTACCCTTCCTTACCTTGGGAGGTGGAGAGGTTCTTTCTGATAGACCCTCGGGTCAAGGAAAAAGAAATAATGTAAGTGAAGAAGCGATAGCAGAATACTATAGAAAGCATGACAGACCATTGAAAAAGGACAATAGAATAATAAGATAATCGAAGTACATGAAACTACATGAGTAATACTACGGTTACTAATATGGGTGGATAAGCGAGACTACATTTTACTACCTACTGTTATTCACATTTTGTTCAATGATGACTTGTATGCAGAAGAAAAAAGATTGTTCCTGGAAGTTTGATGAAAGCTATTGTGAGGCCTGGTGGTGGTGAATCAAAACCTGCTGAGGGTAATCAGGTATACTTGTACATTTTATTTTCTGAATTATGTGTTTGTGATGATGATGAGGATTCATATTGATGCAAAAACCAGCTTCTGTGAGTTCTAGGTAGGAAATTTTTTTTGGTTACTTATTATGTTTTTGATGAATTTGAACAGGTAATATATCATTGTACAGTTAGAACACTGGATGGAGTTACAGTTGAATCGACACGGTCAGAGTTTGGAGGTAGGGTTGATATGTGGAACCTTTGAGAAGCTATAGGTTTTAGGGGAAACAACTTATGCAGAAGGATTAGGGATATAAATATGCTGCTTACTTCATTATTCTTCTCTGGAATACAGAATACTGAGTAATAAAATAGTACCACAAATAAATATATGCTGATAAGATTTACAGATAAAATCTTCACTTCTACATTTTGATTTTGCCATATAAATTAACTCAGTCGTATTTCCATCATTGCACTAGAACTGTGCATTCGGTTGCCATCATTTCAGTAATTTTTTTAAACTCCGTTTCTTGGAATGATTGCGCTACTTTTTAGTTTTACACTCTCTTAAATATACTGAACATGAACTCTGTAATTTGGAGTATGCCAATCTTGCCTTAATGCATTGAAATCTCTTCTCTTTTACATTTTTATTACTCAGGCAAGGGTACCCCAATAAGGCATGTTATTGGGAAAAGCAAGATCATTTTAGGATTGCTGGAGGGGATTCCAACAATGTTGAAGGGTGAAGTTGCAATGGTATATACTTTTGAACTTTTCATTAAGTTATTGCGACCCGAATCTGTATATTTAAAGTCCTTCAAAAGTAAACAATTCATAACATGTTATATTTCTCTGCTAAATCATCTCAAAATTGTGAAGATTTTTGTATTTTCTCCAGTAATTTCTTATTAGTTTCATGACAAGAACATGTTAAATCTACTTTTTTAGTAACCTCTTCAGAATATAATACGTGTCCAATATTTAGATGCTGTTAAAGGGGATAAAATAGAAAAAATAATCTCTGATCATTTCATAAGCCCCTTAATATGAGCTTGTGAATTCATTTTCTCTTTGTTCTTACATCTTTACATGGATGATATGAAAAATCATATTCATAGCTCACTGTTTGTTGCCTAATGTTACCTCAGTTCAAAATGAAACCCGAAATGCACTATGGAGAGAAGGATTGTCCAGTTGCAGCTCCAGACAACTTTCCCAAGGATTCTGAGCTTCATTTTGAGATTGAGTTGATTGAATTCTCCAAAGTGAAGGCAAGAATGCTCCTACATCCTTTTTAACGACAATGAAATGAAAGTTGCAATCCATATCAATCTGCTCCTCTAGTTTCTTGGTGCTTTCTGTCCTGTACTCATATGAATTAGTGCCTACATAGCCTTGTTGGAGCTGTATGTGCTGCTATTTATTCCGTACTATGGTACCTCTTGATATCACTTATGTTGTCCCTTGTTTAGTATGATGGTTATATGAAATGAGCTTAAATGAAGAAGTGGTGATTCATATAGACAACCCTAACTTGATTGGGACTGAGGTGTAGTTGTTGTTGTAGTATGGTATTCCTATCTTTTTTACTGCATCTGATTGTTGCAAATTGCTACTAGAAGAGTGATAATACTACAAAAAGAAATTTTCTACTTAGAAGAAATTGTTAGCAAACATTTAATGTCTTTCCTTTTCAGATCAGCACTAGATTTCCTGAAGTTACGTGAAAGCTTTTCTGTCAGACCTTTGAATTCCTACTTTTCCCTCTCTTTTAAAAATTTTGGTAGTTTTATTTATCGTAGGATGTGTCTCAAAAAACTAATCTTTTTCATTTTCATTCTCAGGTGATCACTGATGATTTGGGAGTCCTAAAGAAGGTACACAGCTTGCTGCTTAACAGTTATTTTTCCTTCATCCACACCCACACCCACACCCACACCCTCAGTAATCTATTTGAACACTTGTGTAAGATGTGTACTTGTGCATCTGTGTCTGATCACTATCTGGTGTTTTCATTCAATGCTGCAATCAGTGTAATAAGCTGCAATTTTGTTAGCTTACAATTTTCAAGCATAGTGCAACTACAGAATAAGAATTTTTATAGCGAGATGTGGTTTCAAATGGCTTATTGAACTAAAATGTATTAGATGTAATAAGTGAAAGGATTGTTTTGGAATTTTAAACAGGTTATAGAAGAAGGACAAAGCTGGGAAACACCTCGGGAACCTTATGAAGTAAAAGCTTGGTAGAAACCCTCCTTTCTCCTGAGGCTTCTAGTTCCCATGGATGCTTCATTGATAGTTCTAAATATGTGTGTCTGTAAGTGTAATCTGAATTATGATTTATTTAGGATTTCAGCGAAGTCAGGAGATGGCAAAGTGATTCTATCACGGACCAAGGATGAACCATATTTCTTCACATTTGGTAAACCTGAGGTTCGGCAATGATTTCCCTACTTGAAATTTTTTCTATACGCTCTTGATCACAGGTGTTTTACCTTCGATAATTTTTTTATATAATTTGGAGTTCCATTTTCAATTGAGTTGGGATGCCAAGCTACTTAGTCTTGCTGTCCAGAACTTCAGGGTTTGAATTTCCTTTTATCTTGACCGCAATGTATCTAATCATGCATTCTATTTTCACCAACTCTAGGTACCCAAAGGTCTCGAACTGGCAATAGCAACCATGCCACGTGGAGAGAAAGCAGTCATTTATGTTAAAAGCCAATATTATACAGAATCTACTTTAATGCCTGTGGTAGAAGGTGTTGACGAAGTTCATTTTGAGGTGGAACTTGTCCATTTTATTCAGGTAGATGCTTTATATCTTGACCAGTCCGAGAGTGCTTCTTTCTATTGCAGGACACATTCTTTCATGTATTTTTTATATTCTTAATCTTTAACTTCCAGTCACAATGTCCATGATGAAACAATGTCTTTGCTATATTACATGGACTCTTCATTTGACTTGACATACCCATGCTGATTAGATATCACATGAATTTGGATACTTTGAGAAGTTCTTTAAAAAATTGGTGTTTCCTCAGCCTTGTCACCATAATTTGGTGCATTTTCAGGATGTAATCATGATGTTCTGACTTGTCCTTGATCATATTTTCTCCATCGGTAGGATGTATATCATTATTATGATGGCCACCTTACTATTATCTTTAATTTCTAATGCTAGCATTCCTTTTCATATATGTTCAATGACCTTTTTGTGTCACTATTCTAGACTAATATGCTTGAGGCCAAAAGAAAGGAACATGCTTCTTCAAAGTACAAGTTGTAGGTTGTTTTATATCCTACAGTGTAATTTTGGTTTCAGATTTTTTGCCTCTTAGAGCAATAATGATCTGAAGAATGCTAAAAGAGGATAAAGTAGACCTAGAATCATATGGAAGGAAGTTGTCTCAAAGACTTAAAATCTAGGTGGATCAATGCTGACATAGCTAAGAACAGAACATAATAGAAGCAAAGGGTCCATCATAGGTGATATCTACTAGTCAGGCTTTAGACTTACTTGTTATTGTTACACTTACATTAGGTCGATGTTCATCAGGAGTCATTTTAGTCTAGTTATAAACTTATTTGTCACTAGGGGATAAATGTGGGATTTAGGGGAAATGTAGTAATAGAGAACTCCTAATTTTCTGTATAAGAGAAATTATTTAGTAATGGAATGAAATTGGTCAAGATAAGGAGGAATGAATGTATTAATTTGTATGGACGACCCAAACTAATTGGATTGAAGTATGATGGATTGAATGATTGTCATATCTTAATGCCCGAAGATAAATCAAGGGCGTTTTTTATGCATTTGCTTATTATTTCGGGATAGTAAAGGTGGCAGTCTCTTATTTTTTATCTTCCTGTTTTTTTATATTTTTATCACACATTTCAATGCTGAGAGATGCTTCATCATGTGTAAACTGCCAGCAAACAATCCTCTAATGCTTGTGACTCCTCCTTCGTCTGCCCGAAGGACCCTGACTTTTAAGTTCACCACGAGTTACCATTTATGGAAAAGAAAAGAAGTTTCTGCTCGATTTATCTTTTACTGTTTTTTTTGCTATGAAGAATCCAAATGTGAATATTGTTGACGCAGGTGCGGGATGTGCTTGGAGATGGACGCCTCATAAAACGCCGAATACGTGATGGAAGAGGTACTGTTGAGACTTAATCCAAGCACAACTTTGACTTATATACCTCTTCGGCACCTCTCATCACTATGATCTGTCAAGTTCTGCTGAATATATGTTAATGGAAAAAAGACAATTGAGTTCTGTTTTTGGTTTTCTAATACTACTTTTATCAAAATCAAATAGTTTAACTGGGCTCCTACAATGCACTTTATATGTTTTCTGTATGGTGATTCATCATGTTCCCTTGTTTCACACAGGATTTACTTCCCTAGGTTAACTTCCTTTTTCATGAATTCTCGGTTATCATTCTCAATAATTTAACTGCAGTATTTATGATTGACATGACAAATATCATCCGAACTATTTTGAGAAGCTATAACTCATTTATTTTACTTAACCCGGTTTTGCTTATTTTGCTCCTTTTGGGGTAAATACAATTGAATTTGACATTACCTCAAATTTATTGAATCTCTTAAACAACAATTATACTCTAGTAACTTACCCTAGTTGTGTGGATAGCTTAAGGGTCCTTCTCACCTTCTGCACTTTATCCATTGGAAGGGACTTTTTGACTGGATTTAGCATCTTCAGATTGTCATTATCTTAGAGAGTGGGAGGAGTGATGCCCAGCACTGAGGTGAAAAGACTTGGATGTTGTATTACAAAATCCATTTCAAATTATATTGCACGAGTCACGACTCTCATTTTATGTTTTTATCTTATCAACTTGTGTCTGATGCCGGCTGATCTATTCTATGACCCCTTGAGTCGCGGCCAACACTTATTGACGGACAGTAAGGCCTTGACTATTATAGGTTTAAACGTTCTTAGTTAGGTACCAAGATCTTTTTTATGCTGGACTTTGTTATAGGATATTAACTGCATTCTTGGAAAGAAATGATAATTGTTTTGCTTGGTTTCTGTATGGAGTCGAGAGTTTGGCATTTTCTATTGGACCTGCTTGATAAGCTTCCTGTCGCTTGTATTTAAGATGCTACCTATTTGATGGAGGTGTTAGATGTTCTTGTCATTTCAATGTATACCTTTATGTTCTTTTAGTCTTTTTGTCTTTTTAGTCCTGAGTTGAAATTTATCTACAATAAGGTTAATATCAACTGAAAAACTTTCTCACTTCTATGAAATGAATAGGTGAATTTCCTATGGATTGCCCTCTGCAAGACAGTCTACTGCGCGTACACTACAAAGGTTTGCTTCTTAATGAAGAAAAGACGGTGTTCTATGATACAAGAATTGACAACAATGGTCAGCCTTTAGAGTTCAGCTCTGGAGAAGGGCTTGTAAGTCCTTTGACCTCATAAAGTGATCTGATCCTGGTTTTTGTTTATCTTTTTATATCACCTTGTAAGTATAGCTTTCTTATAAGGATTACTTTATGTAGGATGAGGTAAACGACTATTGCTTTTAAGTTTTAACTCTTTTAGTTTGTATGATTGAGTTCTCTAATTTGACATCAGGTTCCTCAAGGATTTGAAATGTCCGTTCGTTTGATGTTGCCTGGAGAGGTATCTCTTGTAACATGCCCGCCTGATTATGCCTATGACAAATTTGAAAGGTTAGTAGGTAGAAACCTTGTGCTTGTACTTTTACCCTTACTTGGTTCTGCCCGATGAACTATGTTCATCATAAACATGTCTTTTCTGATGAGAACTTTCCACTACTTGCAACAATTTACAATCATTTTTCATGGGCTCAGGCCAGCTAATGTTCCTGAAGGTGCTTATGTGCAATGGGAGATTGAGCTTCTTGATTTCAACACACCGAAGGTAAAGTTACAAATAGTGGCGACATAAAAGATAGTATGATAGGGTGAGATAAGGGGAAAGAATGTGCGTGTAGTGGTGAAGATTTTCATTTGTTGATTTCTCTAGTTAATAGGACTGAATTCGTGTGCTCTCCATGCAAATTGCAGGACTGGACTGGTTTCAGTTTCAGAGAAATAATGGACGATGTAGAGAAGATCAAAGGCACGGTATGCATTAAACAAATATGTTCAGAAACTTTGAGTAATACAGATAATCTGCTACTTTTTAAATAATTATTGAGTTTCCACGGTAAATACATGTCTATAGCTTGGAGTATGATTTTGAATACTCATCCGTCTAACAATCGGGTGCTTTGTCCTGACATTAATCTGGATGCTCGGACTAGGTTTTAGTGCCGTAACTGTTAACTTATAATCTGGATATTTATCCCTTAAGAAAGTTTGCTTTTTAGTTGGAAATGCGATAGTCTCGTTCCCGGTTTAGTCTGTGATACCTGGATAAAAATGGTTACCAATCTAGTATTCATTTTAAGGGAAGTCATTTGCTGCAACGTGTTCCTTTTTCAGGGTAACAGGCTTTTCAAGGAAGAGAAATTTGAACTTGCCAAAGCAAAGTATGAGAAGGCAAGTGCGGTCTTCTCCTCTCTCTGGATCTCTGCACCAATTGATTGTTCCTTTCACTAGTTAAGATTGGAGCTCTATTCCATTCTGTTTTCATTCTAGGAGGACTTAATAACGTTACTTATGTTTTTTCTTTTGTACTGTTAGCATCATGATCCAATTTAACCAAGACGGTATTTCTTGGGCAAGCAAAAACCTCTAATGAACTGTTTTTGCGACCAAATAAGCTTCTTAAGTTATTTGTTTTCTTATTAATTACATCAGAGTTTTAATACTTAAGGTTAAGATTCAGTGCTTTCTGATCGCTGTTTCAAAGAAATCAAGTACGTTGGAATTTACTTTCTATAAATAAATATCCATTCGAAATTAAAGATATTGCTAGCAATTGATTCTTCAAGGTACTTCACACTTATGAGAAACCAGGGTCCCATATAGGTTGGATTTTCCATTTTATGCAGCATTTCTATTTGGATCGATGAGGATTCTAAACTTTAGGGGTAGATTTTAAAATTGTTTTTCTCTTACAGGTACTTCGTGAGTTTAATCATGTCCATCCTCAGGATGACGAGGAAGGAAAGGAATTTGCAAACACCAGGGTAATTTTGTTTGCCGAACAGATTATATTGCTTTTTTTTTTTCCAAAAAGAGGAAAATTTTGCTTTCATTACAGTTGAAATGATTAGTTATATTTCTTTTCTGTCAATGTTTGACTCCTGAAGGCTTTTCCTTTTCTTCCTTGTGAATGTACACAGAATTTGTTGCATCTCAATGTTGCTGCCTGCTTACTGAAATTGGGAGAGCATAAGAAGTCAATTGAGACGTGCAATAAGGTGACCCTCGAACTTTGTGCTAGCAGGAATATATGCAGGCCTCCCTTTTCTGTATCCAATTAGACTCGTTCTGATGGTCTTGTGTAGGTGTTAGATGCGAATCCGGTTCATGTGAAAGCTCTCTATCGACGTGGGATGGCTTACATGGCTTCTGGAGATTATGAAGAAGCAAGAGCTGATTTTAATAAGGTTAGTTTCTTCTTCTTCTTCTTGTATTTAGGCTATTAGTGCAAAAGGTTCTGGGGTATTTGGAATTTCACAAACACAGAACTCCCCTGTTGATTGTATTGTTCCGTGAATCGGATAGTCCCTCAATTCTCAAATGTTCTAGGTCCTTCCAGGTTTCCGCTATCATTTTGTGAGAAATGCCATTTACAATGACAAATGTTAATTAAAGATCGTAAAGTTAGCATTTTAAAAAGTCTTTCCCAGGTTTTGGAATAACTAACACGGAATACTATCCCCCACAAGTTTTTATCATCAATGTTGGCTGCAATACTAGCAAATACCGAGTGACATGTGACTAGTAAATACTGAGCGACGTGCCTCACGTTGAATGTTATTATAAGAACTTTTGATGAGGTCATTTAAGTTTGGCTTATTGTACTATAGAGTTAAAATGTTAAGTTTTATACTTATACTAGATGCTGAGACATTGTTCTAAGTTACATGTGCAACGCTTGTAGATGATGAGCATCGACAAGTCATCTGAGGCGAGTGCAAAGGCAGCTCTTTTGAAACTTAAAAAGGAGGAACAGGTTTGTCATTGTACTATGCATGAACTTTTATCATTTTAAGCTTTTTGACTCTAAATTTTGATCATTTGGACGAGCAGGAAGTCGAGAGGAGGGTTCGTAGGCAATTTAAGGGATTGTTTGACAAAAGACCTGGAGAAATCGCGGAAGTTGGGACTAATGACGGACAGGATGATGAGGCTACAAGTGAAAATGTTGAGAAGGATGATCTTGACAATTTAGACGACCAAGAAGAGAGAACTCGTCAGACTACAGCGCCTCCACCTCCGCCAGGTATTTTGTCTCAATTGAGAAAGCTTTTCGCGTCTGTTGGCCTGAACCGATGCACCATATTGTGAGGATTCAAAACGATGAAATACCATGCAACGATCGCGCAACATCATTTCATTTCTGCTCAGTCAATTTCTCCAAAGAAAGCACAGTAGGGGATTATTCACACTGTGATAACACAATAAATTGATGCAGGTGAGAAAATTTATCTTTTTATGACATAATTGATGTTGCTGTAGTTGTTCATATAAGATATTATAGAGTTCTTGTTCTGAAAATGGGATTTTCCTTTCTACCTATGAGACCAGTGTATTAGAATTTTACAAATTATAGCTCTTTCGTCGTTTGTCCGAATATTTTTTGGCTGCTATAGAGAAATGTTGTTATAGAGAACATATAATATACTATCTTTGTTTCAATTTGTTTGGTTTGGTTTGGTTTGAATTTGATACGAAGTTTACGAAAGTAAACAAGACTTTCAAATATTGTAGTCTTAAACTAAATATATATAAAATGTACCAAAATGTTCTTTAATTTAGTTGTCTTAAACATGTCACTTTAGAAAGCTGAAATTAAAGAGATGTCAAAAAACGAGAAGAAAAAGACAATCTTTTTGAAACAGACTAAAAAAAGAAAGTAAGACAAATAAATTGAAATAAGAAGAGTTTACATAATATGAAAATAGTGAAGTGATTACGTGAGGTTGCAGGTTTAAATCTCAACGAAAGTAAAATACTATGTGTTTTCTTTCCACTTGTTCAAGCTTTGGTGAATAGTGTTATATATGGTGATAGAAAGTGATAATTTTTCGTAAAATTAATCGAGGTGGGCACAATTGCAAAATTATAGTAACAAAATGTCACTATTTTCAACTCTAAAATGGATGGCAACTGTCAAGGTCTAGTAATACCTATCCCATATATATTGACTAATAAATAAGCCAAAGAATCAACTATATTATATATATTTTTTGATAGAAATTTGAAAAAATTATATATCATCCCAATAAAGGAAAAAAGTACTATTGAAATAGGGACAAAAGTGTGTGGATTAATGAGAACAGTACAAAACAAAAACAAAATTTGCCGTTAATTTTGAAAAAATAATAATTTGGAGCCAGAAAGTTTTTATTTGAATCCAGCATATAAAGTACACATAAAAAGCCTCAATTTTCCAATTATATTTGAACAAGTCTATTTTCCAATGATTGGATAGATATAAATTCATGATTTTTACTTTTGAGATAAAAATTCAAATTCAAAGATTTTATTTGACAAAAATTACTGAAAATTCTATTGTTTCTAATAATTACACACTTGTTTAAAAACCAATTCTAAGTTGTAACATTTTCTGTATACATTAGTAACTTGTAGGAAATAATGAATGCAACTATAATCGATTCAAAAAGAAATAACAGAAGTAAAAGAAATTTTGAGTATACGATAAAAAAATATAAGGAACAATAAATAGTATCAGAAATTGAAGAAACTGAAAACTACAAGAGTAATACTATAACTGTTAGTAAGGAATGATAAATGAGACAGGACTCAACTACCTATTAACCTACCATCCTAATTCATGTTCTTCGTAATTTCCTATTTAAGGTCATGTTCTCGATAAATTGAAGTTGCATTATGTTCAGGCTAATCACCTCATCTAATACTTCTTCGACTTACTTCTACCTCTCGTAAAACTATCCACAGTCAACCTCTCACATATCTATACGGTATATATATATATATCTATACGTATATATATATATATATATAGGGTGGGTGGGGTGGGGTGGGGTGGGGGGACCAAAATTTGGTGAAAATAATAGTCAAAAGTCGTGGGCGTCTGTTCATATATAACACTTAGCAGACCAAACATTTTTGTCATATTGCTGTACTTTAAAGATAAGATTCTCCAAGCGTGCATCAAAACTATAGAGTTATATGTATAATATTTAGTATTCGAAAATTATCGATTCGATTAATTCAGATTTGTATCGCATATAAGTTATGACACATCAAAAAGAAAATGCTTCCTTTCAAAGGTTCTTTTTCCACTCACATTATTCGAACTTGAATTTTCTAGCTAAAGGTGAAGTGATCTAGAAGCATAGTTAGGGATGTAAGGGGATCGATTCATAGAGCCTTCGAAAAATTATATTATGTATATATGTTCAAAAATATATCATTAAATCTTTTTAATTTCTCTATTTATTAGTATTATTTATTATTTAAATCTCGTAAAGCAAAAATTTTGATTTCGCCACTATTCTATCCCTATCCCATGACACATCTCTATAGGTGGTCCAAACTCTAATTCATGAACTTCTCGAGGAGCACAAAAAAGGCAAACTTTTAATTAATTCTTATAGATTTATATATACTACTAGTTAGTTTTAGACTTTTTAAATTTATTATTATTATTAGTTATATATAAGCCAGCTGTTTTTCCTTATAATTTTTATTTCATTTCTCTTTATCTCCTTTTTGGCTTCTTTATATTTATTTACATTTAATTAGTTGTATTATTGGTAAGCATTTATCCATTAGGTTTGGCACCTAACTAATGCCTTTGTTCTTCCTTACTAATTAACAATTAATAATTTTCGTGATCCTGCTATATATAATAAACCATTTTTCTTTATAATTGTTTGTCATAGTGTTTAATTTCCTAATAAACTTAATTTTCAAAGCAACTTTTCATTGTGTATCTGAATTAATCTGAATTTAAAACAGATATCGAATATGAGGTAGGAAACCAAACAATTTGAAGGATCAATTATAAATAGTATAAAAGATATAATTTCAACCTCAAAGAAGGAAATGATTTCTTTTCCATTGTTTGGTCAATTATAACAAAGAGAAAAGAATTAGGTCCTCTTTTAGCTGTCTCAAATTTAATTTAGTGAAGAAAATAAGAGATATTTAGTAGGACTGATAAGTCATAGTTGGTAAAGAATCAAGAACAAATATATTTAATGATTTTGACAAGTAATATCTTTAATTTATTCTTACTTACAAGTATATGCTTTTTACAGCTATAAGAAGTTTCTACATTTATTGTTGGTTCTTCTTTTCTATTTGTACTATCATTATCGATCTACTCAATTTAATTTGTTTTTGATATATATATGGTGATAGTTTTCAGGTAGAAAAGAGGAACAACTGATAGTTAAAATGTGAAACTAACAAAAAAGTATTAATAGTTCAAGTCATGAATACGTTTTTTTTTTTACCATTATCTCAATTCTTTTCACCATCAATGATATGATGGGACGAATTGAATATTTCAGATTTCTTCACCCTTAATCAGAGATTTAGGATTAAAGTCTTGAATATTAATAAAAAGAAAAATTCAATAATGAACGAGCATTTCCCTTTGAAAATATAAATATCTTAAGTAATACAAATCGATATTAATCAAACTCTAATATAACTATTGAATATCGTAAAAAAAATATATTCTTTACAAGTGTATGTGTTTACAGCTAAGGAGTTTTTTTCAAGTTATATTTGAGAGTGATATATTTTTGTTGTTACTTAGAAGCATATAATTTTACAGATAAGAAGTTTCTTCTTAAGTCTACAACTTACTAATTGCCTCAACAACTTTTCTAGGTTGGCAAATATAAAGTGTTTGCCTTCTAGCCTTGGTAAATTTTTTTTTCATTATTATGTTATTTTATCTGTATCGTATCACAGTTTGATCAGACATAAAATCTAAAAAATAAATGAAGATTTTTTGAATATATCATACAATTTATGTGGCTATAGTACTTTAAAGTTTTTACCTTTTTACACTCAAAAATATTAAGAACATTCTCTAAACGTGGTTAAATGAAATTAGACGCTAATAAACAATTAGAGATATGATGATTTAAGTACGATTAGACTTGTGTTAATATTTTTTTAAATAAAAAAAGAAAGGGGGATTAATTTAGATGACTTTAATTAACATCTTAATCTTTCTTAATCATGAAAGTGTCGGGATTATGTGGATCCACTTTAAACAAAGGCCGGCATCTAAGTTGCATGCAAATTGCAAATTAGAAAGATTCGGCTAATTAAGTCTCGATGAACAGAATTATTCGATATCTATGGTGATTGAAAGATCGAGACTAAAGACGCAATAGGTTCATCAGATTATTCTTTATTGAAAAATTAAATTGTATATATAATATCATAATAATAATAATAATTATTATTATTATTATTATTATTATGTATGTATAATAGATGTTTAATCAGTGGAGAGTCAGATTTTTCATTAAGGGAATTCAAACTATGAAGAAGTATTCACATTTACTATCTATACATAAAAAAATATAATTTTAATCATATATAAACAATATAATTTTCTGCCGAACGGGTTTGGATGAATACCCTGAGCGGTTGTTACTAGCTCTATCCATATGTTGAATCACCTAAACTTCTTCGTGTGTTTATTTTTTGTGTGTCGAGTTTTTGAAGTGAAAATTTTAGATATATGTCATTATTGATGAAATATAGTAGATATTCGATAAAATAATTATGGTACACGTAAATCGAATCGGGCATCAACTTATTATAAAAAGAAGTGTCCATAACACCTTGACAATAATTATGTAGTCCTTTTATTTTGCAACTTTGACCAATTGTATTGATTTTTTTGCTAACTAAAAACTATAGTGTAAAATATTTGGAGTCCGTGGTTAGTACGAATATATACTAAAGTCTTGTTCAAGAATTAAATCTTTACGTGACCGACCACGGCAAAATTAATTAATGGACCTGGACACATGTACAAATTTTTTTCCAGTGTGTAATAATTATATTTTTTCATACATATCTATGACAAAAATGGTATAAATGTACTACAGACTAATTAATAAATAAGGATTGTGATAGAGTTAATGTACACTTTTTAAATATTTTTAATAAGAAGTTTTATATTCTAGTTTATTGGGATATAAAGTCGCTTTGTCATAAAGAATCATATTGTACCCTCTTATAAAACTTTTCGATACAAATTTGAATTCAATTAGATCCTAATAGAATATCAAGCAGTCGACGGGAACTAAAGAGAAAAGGAGAGTAAAGACTATTTCAAACATTTTAACTAATGAATTTTAATGTTCTTGTCTTGTCACAATCACAAAAAATGACTAGCACTATATGGACCACAGCTCCAAAGTTTACTCGTTTAATTTGTATCATATTGTTAATTAAATCAACTTTTTGAATTGCATGTTTATAGAAAACAAGAGATAATTGCATAAACTAACCCAAATACTATCCGTAAAATTAAAGTAGAAGGAATAATATCTATTACAAGAATAGAATAACAAAATTTGATGACATAAACTAAAACCAAACTCATTACATTTACATAGTGTACATCCATATTTTATGTAATTTTCTACTATATCAAAGAAAATATTTTATTTACACAAACCCCCAACAACTCCTCTAGATAAACATATACAATTTTTTATTTCAAAAAGTTTAAATTAAAATATGTACTCAAAACAAAGCACCAATAATATGTGACAACAACTACTCACTAACACTAGTCTAGTACCCTACTTACACTCTACTTTACCAAAACCAACTCTTTTATTACTCAAATCAAATTCAACCCACAAATTTTGTTGATGAAAATTACCAATAATATTACTTGCAATTCCAAGTGATTGTGATCTTCCAATCCCCACACAATGAACTCCTCCACCTACATCATCCAACACATTCTCTTTATTGATCAAGATTTCAACTCCATTTTCAAATTCCAACGTCATATCACCTATCACTTGACCAACTTGTACTGAATTTATAGCATCGAAGCACATATCGAGCGATTCTCCAAAAACATACCCCTTCTTCAATTTCGGACCTACTAACCTAACAACTTCATCACGAACTTTACTATACGCCTCCTCAACCAGGAACGTGTATTGGGTGCCTGAATCGATCATCGTTTGTCCTGAACCACCAGCGTTCGGCCGGAAAACCTTTTCGGAGATATTCAACTTTTTCCCGCCAATTTTTATCCCCACCATACCAAGAGTGTAAGCTAGGGGATCCATATTAGGCATGCGTTGACTTTGAGGAAAAGTCAAAAGATTTATGTATTGGAACATATGTGAATTGGGATTTTGACCTAGGTAAAATGTTCCACTTGGCATTATTTTATTACCTTGCTTACGTGGCACACAATAAGAGAATTTTTGCACCTTAGCTTGTGAGACAAATGAGTACCTCCCAAGATTCATTCCCAAAATACCCTCCGCATCGCTCGACTCGGTCGCGCAACCTAGGATCAAAGGAGGGGTAGTTTGGGAATTTGGAAACGTAATTTTTTCTCGTACAAGATTACCCTCAGCTAAAGTACCATCAGCATAGAAGTAAGAGTAGTGACAAAGACGATTTTGGTCACACGATGTTGGAAGGGTAAAATCAGGAATTCGCGGTTTACATAGAGGATGGTTACAAGGTAAAACGGAAAAAGAGGACGATAAAGATGGATCAAACGTTGTTGGAGGTGTTCTTTTAGGTAATTTTTTGTTACATTGAATCCAAGAAAGTTGACTACCAGTATCTAAAACCATTTGTTGATCTTGTGGAGGTGTCCCTATAGGAAGTGTAACAATAAGAGCCATTGAATATTTGAAATTTGATTTATAGTTCAAAGATGGGATATTATTTGTCATGGCTTTAGATGAAAATAAATAATTTGATTTCACAGTTGAATTTTGAGATAAAGGGGTTGTTGTAAGAGGGAAAGAAAGTGAAAGGGTGTTGTTTTCTTGGAGATTTTTGGCTATTGATAGATGAAGAAAATTGAGGAAGAAAATCAAGAAAGCTTTGTAAGTTCCCATGGTGAAGAGAAAATTCAAGATTTTTTTTTTGGTGGGGGAGGGGTAATGGGATTTTGGAGTTGAGAGTGGAGGGGATGTTTGGCTATTTATATGGTTTTTTGTGGGGGAGGAAAATGAAAGGAAAAGAGGAAAATAAGGGGGAAAAAGAAAAGGGAAGGATAATATTATTTGAGTTAATATATATATAAATAAAAAAAGTGGTCTGTAATGATACAATTACCTACTTGTGGAGTATACTAAATTGTAGTTGGGCCACTACTAGTTTTTTCTTCTTTTTTTTCCTTGTATACAAGAGTTTTTTTTTAATAATGGTGGTGTACGAATTTGCTTTCTGTATATTGATTATTTTAGCGAGTATCAGTTATTTGCAAATAAATATTAAGTAACTTTGTTTAGTTTGTTGAGGCATAGAGAAATATGAAGAAATGATCACCTAATGGTTTTTGCTATTGTTGAAAGAGATAATTTATTTAAATATTTATCAAGTAAGACTCACTAAAGGCGAAAACACTCGAAATTTCTCCGTTATTAGAACTCATATCTTCGAAACTATAGAGACGAAGCCAAAACTTTTAGTTTATGGTCACTATTGTGCACTGGTTTTTTTATTTATTTTCTTAATAAAAGAAGAAGAAACAAACTTCTTGTTCTCTTCTTAGAAATTTTCCTTTTTCTTTTCTTTTATTTCTACTGGAAATTAAGTAATTCTTTACACAATTATAGATTCTTCCCTATGAGATAACACTTCTACCACCTATGAGAAACTTAAAAAAAAGGAAAAGAAGAAAAAATTGTTTCCTATTATCTTTTCTTGTTTAAATGAAAAATAAATAAATAAGAGTTAATTATTAACATCCATAACAAGTACAAGTGGATGAATTTGAACTATATAAAATAAGAAAATAGACAAAATAATTTTATGTGATTATCAATTAAGGAGACAAAATTGGAAATTTGAGTAATTAGCTTTATGGAATAATGTCATTTTCTAAGCACAAGAACCATGTTTTAATTTAATTGGTTGCTGTTTGGCAAGCAACTTGTCATCTAGCTATTGTTTTCTATTCTTTCACTATCTTCAATATTTATTATTTATTTTCTCCAATATCTTTCCCTATTATAGAGGGTAAACATTTCTTCTCCACAATTTCTTATTAATTATATATGGTAAATAACATTTTTGGTACCTTAATTATTTATGAATTTTAATTTTACTCTTTGTGATGGCTGATAATTAAGTATATTTAATCAACAATTACTTGATATGTGTATTTTTTAGTAGCGTTCATTTTTTATATGCGTATGAACGCTACTCAAAAATAGAAATAGCAATAGACAAATTGTATAGCTACTCAAAAATAAAAATTAGCGATAGATAAATTATGCAGCTAAACAATAAATTTTATCGTTAATATTATCTAACAACAAATATCTATTAGTATCGAACAAATTAGCGACAAAATTCATAGTTAATTTTAGCAAAGTGGAGCATTCACAAAATTTGAGGATTAGTAACACATTTTTAGCATTTAATTACCTATGTGGTATCTGAAATTTGTATTGTAACTACATTTTTGAGAATAATATACTTTTGAAAATAGTCCAAATTTAATATATTTTCTACATGAAGATAAAAAACAAAGAATTAAATTAATTAAGAATTAAATATGTTGAGTCAAATATCAGAAGGACAAAAATTAAAATTTATCATTAATTGAGGGACCAAAAATGTTTTTCCCTCATAATTAAATTTTCACTTGATGTTCAATCATTTTCTATTTTTTTTTGGGATTACAATATTGGCCACAAGAGTTTCTTTTTCCTCTTTTCTTTATTCTTCTTTCTTTTCTAATTTTTTGTGATTGTTTTAGCTCCACCTTTTTCTTTTTGTTCTCTTTTTTCCCTCCACTAATTAACTGACTTTGAAAATTTTATTTAATTTCTTATAAATACTATAGGGCTATTAGCAAAAGGAACAGTCTATGGTCTAGTTTATTTATTAATCATCCTTGTTATTTAATACCTAATTAATTAAGAATTGGTTTCTTTCTAACCACAAATATTAATAAAATTCTATTGATTAATTCAAGAAAAAAAAAGGCTATTATTTCTTTCAAACATTGATCTTTTGACTATCTTTTTTTTTTTTAAAAAAATAAATAATATTCCTTTTGTATTAAGAAAATTAAAAGTAAGTTATAGTGGAAATTAATCTTTCATAAAATTATAATTAGGTGGTCTAGAACATATAAAGTCACTTCTTCTATTACCACTCATTTTCTGTTCACATTTCTTTTTCTTGACTAATGATATACTGTTAGTGGGACCCAACTATGGCTAATCATATACATTAATATGTTCATGCACATAATTTGGCACTAAATTTCATAGCCATATATAATTATGTAAAAATACTTGAGAAAAAATTTAGAAAAGATTGCCACATGGTCCATTCTCAATAGCTAAGGTTTTTTTTATACACATCAATCATAACTATTTTTGTTTTTGTTTCTCCTCCTGGTTTGATATTCGAGTTAAGTTTGATTAAATTCAAATTTACTCATCGTAAAATTCATCATTGAAAGTCGCGTTTTCAAAAAAAAAAACTATCCCTTGTTTGAGAGTGACTATCAAGAAGGATATATATTCAAAAGTCAAGAAAAATAACCTAAGACCTAGGTTAGATATCTTTTGTTTATATATATAATTATTGACAAATATTATAAATACTCTTTTCTTAAAAAAAAAAATTAGTTGTTGAATGAGAAAACGTAAAATGGAAGTTGTAGAATATTAAGAGATTGTGCTAGCTAGCTAGCTCATTGACATCATTTCGAAATATATAATCACATAAATTGAACTTGTAGGTGAATCTTATACTATATGGAATTGAAAAATGATAATTAGCAATAATTTCACTTCATTGAATTTTGTCCTATATATGGTATCTTCCCAACTATAATTTTAACAACTACAATATTAATTAATATATTAGACATCTAGAAATACCTTTATCGTTAGTTAAGTTGGATAAATACGATGGTAAATTATATATTATTTTTAAACATATACACACCAGTTATATGTTGCTTGCTTATTTTTTCGTATTAATTTTTTTTAATCGTTAGTCAAGTGAACAAGATATTTCTCGACCATGTGATCTACAAATTAAACTTGATTATGATGAATTTATATAACTTTTAAGGTTTCCATGTGACACGTATATATTGTCGATACTTTTTGTATACACAACGAGACCATTTATTTATGTTGTGATTTCATATTCGATACGTATTCATGTGATTTACCGATCATGAATTCGAATCGTAAAACTAGTTATTAATATTTATATTAAGGACTTAAGGTAGACTGTTTATGTATCTTTTGAAATGCAATGTTTTTTTGGACTCTGCTAATGTGAGATTATGTCCCAAACTATTTGTTATTTTATTGTATTATTATTTTTTATTTTATTATATTTAATAATGAAGTGGAAGATAAGGTATAAAAAGTATTGGTACAAATTCAACTCACTATGAAATCACATGTTTTTAATAAATCATTTTCACTCGATTTATGTGAAAAGGTTTAGTGAATCGTTCAATTTATCACACGTAGCATAAAATATAAAATAGCCATAAATTGAAGTAACAATCAAGCTTTTGAATTATGGGCAAGTTTTAGCCATATGGCACAATAAAACACATCCACATTTTTGCCCCAAAAATTAAAAATACTTTGAGTGTTTATTGTGTAGAACCTTATTTTAAAAGCTTCAAGCTTTTTCCTATGTTTTGGTTTGGTAAAATAATTTGTCGGTGTAAGTATATATTCATTCTTAATAACTAAAGGTTTCAGAATTAATTATTAAAAATAAAGTTGTATTTGATTGAAGATCATTTTATTATTCTCATAACGTCATGACTTTTCAACACACATACCATAACATATTAGTCGGTCCCAAAATGAAAAAAGAATAACGGATACTCATTATAAAAAATATTAAAATTAGTTATAAAGATCATTTTATTTATTCTCACAATGTCATGACTTTCCAACACACATACCACAGTATATTAGTCGGTCCCAAAATGAAAAACGATTAATGGATACTCATTATAAAAAATATTAAAATTAGTTATGAATTAACTTGTTAATTTACTGTTTATCAATAACTCGTAGCTCATAGAATATTTTGATAGTTCATCAATTAAATATTTAAAATTTATCAATCGCAAATAATTAAAAAAAATTAAATAAATAAAGATTGGATGGAAAATAAAGAACGAAGAATTTGTTTGGCTGTTTATAGAAAACCGTATGGAACAAAAACAAACTAATTAAAATAAAAAAAAAACATTATTTTTCTTTTTTTTCCCTCCAAAACCTTGCAGTTAAATGTGTCCACATATCATCTCTATAGGGCTATATGTGTAAAAATCTGTTAGTCTAGATTCTTATCCTTTGGCATGTTTCATGAATTGTTTTTTTCATTAAACGAAACGTGATGGGATGAATACGATTTATTTATCTTTTAATAGAGGTTTTGATTCAAGTTTTAAAAATGAAAAGACTCGTTATTAAAATATTTTACCTTTTAATAAATTTTATCTAACGCAAATATAAATAATTTGATCAGTAAATATTGAATATCAGATGATTATATCAAAATAATTAGGAATGATTTCTTTTTTCAGGATAAGAAAAAGACCTCCCTCAAGAAATTCCACTCTTAATTTCTATTAGCTAGTATTATTAGTACATTTAAGTTGATTTAGATAGATAATTGATTGATGTTAATTAATTCACATCTCTATCTGAAATTTTGTCTTAGCTAATAAAAATCATGGCTAATTTTTCTTTGCTTAATTAATCATATCTTATAAGGTGGAAAGTAATTTTTTCTTACCATCTTGGATAATATAAACTCGGGTTTAATATTTGTTCATATATTACTCTACCTTATAGAAAGAATTAATATGAAAATTTATCTAATATGTGTAATAGTTTATAATTATTTTAGACCGTAATATTAATATTTTCTCATAAAATTTTCAAATACTAAACAATTATTCTAAAAATAAACAATTGACAAAAGTTTCCAAATATTAGCAGTTGGAATGAATAAGTTTATGAGAGAGCGCGTCTCCCTTTAATTGACCATATGCAATGCAATTCTTGATTAATTGATTAGTGAATATCAAATACCAGGTAATTAATATTAATGTTCACGGATTAATGTCACCAAAAAAAGAGGAAAAAAGTGATTCACGAGTTTTCTATTAGTGAATAATGAGTTTGAAAAAAAAAGTTTGTGATTTCACAATCCTCCTATGAAATGAAAAGGATGAGATGTCACATTAATCATTAATTTAGAGGTTAGTAATAAATCTTGTTAATTTCAACTTCTTTATTAATTGTCTTGGACAGATGCAGAGAAATTTGTGGAAAATTTTCCAAAAAGATAGATAGTAACATTGACAAAAAATATATATATTCAATTTTATATATAGTTCACGAGCAAATTTAATTTAGCTCCAACTCAATTTTATATATAGTTCACGAGCAAATTTAATTTAGCTCCAACTTATAAACGAAGATAAATTCATTTCATGTCATATAGTTCAAAAACAAATTTAACCTTTTACTCAAACTAAAATGAGTATAGGATCTGCACAAAACAGTAAACAATGAGCTAAAACTTATGATATAATCATCGATCTTCTTGAGAATTTCTTTGAATATTAAAATTTGAATTTAAAATCTCTAATTAAGAATAATGAGATCTGATAGATTCCGTCAATATTGAACTTCTAAGTTGGAAAAGACAAGTCAATGACAATATATACCATAGTATACATGGATTTAATTGAGCAGTAACTAATCAATGAATTTGGAAGTAATGCATGCAATTAAACTCTCTATAGCAAGTCAAGTTTTATCCAAATCAAGTTGTTGCCTCCCTCAAAGGAGACATGATGATTCAATTAATGGTACTATATGACTAATGTTGAATTATTATTTTGGTCATTTAGGAGCTAATTTATAGGAATTCGAAGTTTTTTCAAAACAAAATTTATGTTAGTTCATGAATATTTTGATGATATGATTTTAGGATGATTTTTTTTGCGAAATCATTACAGAATCCTCCGTAGGGAGTTGGGGGATCAGTACATGAAGTCTCACCATTTTTTACACATATTTTAAATATTTAGAAGACATTTTACAAAAATTAAGCTATTTTCTTAGTTTTTTCATGTGTATTAGTCCATAAATATACGTATAAATTAAAATGCTCCCTTTTCCTTTTAGGATGTCATTATTTTTATATATTTACTAAGTGATTCATTGAACCAACAAAAAGATTTCATCCCTTGTTTGATTCCCCATCAATATTTATTTGGTTGATATGGGCTCTATAGTCTATATGGTTAATCTATCTAACAAATATAAAAACATCATTTATTATTTTAATAATGGAATGCTGTCGTATTTTGCATGTCAACTAACAATAATTTCGTATGTAATACAGTTTAGTCATATTTTTCTGTAATATTTAAGTAAATATTATTTTATTATAACAATTATTTAAAAAGAATATATATTTTTTCATGTTATGTCTCATTATAATAACTAACAAATATTCAAACAAACAACGTTATTATAAATAGGACTGAATGTAATAAAATTAAATGTAACCTAATATGATTCTCCTTGAACAACTATTTGCAGAATGTTTGTGGTGTTGTCTAACTTTCTCACTGTCACGACCCAGACCGTCGTAATTGGCACCCACACTAATCATTCGGTGGGAGAATCACTATTACACCCAAACTAAGCAACTAAAACAATACTAAGGCAATTAAGTTACGGAAGCAAGTTAATTAACTAACAAATACGAAAATTTAATACCTAGAACCTGAAAGTCAATGTACCAAACCATCTAAACAAATGATCCAAGTCTAAACAAGAAGGGATAAATCCCTAACTAATGAACTAATCAACTAACTAGAACAAATATCTAAGTCCGAAAATAATGGACATAGACGAAAGAGAATCCCATGGCAACCAGGAAGAATTGGCTCACTCTTGAATTCGAAGCGACAATCACTGATCTTCTAAGCGAGGGTTGTTAATAGTCGCATGAAAATGCCTTGTACTCAACAAAAATAAGAGCAAGTGCAGAATCAGTACACAACCACAATGTACTGGTAGGATCACGCGGCTATCCCACTAGTGTAACATAAGCAAGTCAAACAACATTATAATTACATGCATATATATCAACATCTACAATATTATCAGCATGCTCATCAATATACATTTATCGCAAATCATTGATCCTTTCACGGAACCCAAACCCAAACAGTTAACATGCCAAAATGTGGCAACCGATCCTATTTTTATGCCGAAATGTGGCAACCGATCCAAGTTAGTTATGCCGAAATGTGGCACACCACAATTACAATCACAAGTACATCATCAAGATCATACATTTACATCATGATTTCATGGCAATGATATTCATCTATCTCATTTACAACAAGTGTGATCAACATTGCAACATTTATACATATACAAGTATCATAATGAAGCAAGACCAAACATACATCACACAAACATAGAATCACAACCATCACCTACCTTGAAACAAGCTTGAAACCCTAAGAAATTTGATCCTTCCCTTTCCGGATTCGTTTCGCTTGTTCTTGGTCTATAAACAATCACAATAACATGGGAATCAACAAACAATCTCTAATTACCAGAATTACTAACAATTATATGAACCCTAGATCAAACCCATGATTCCAATTGCCCAAATTAGGGTTGTTTCCACCATATAATCTATAACAAAACCCTCCCCAATCAATATTCACTCATTTTATTACGTTCTACGGATCGAAAACGGATTCGGGGAGTTAAAAGCTTACCTTTAGCCTCAAGAATTGGTGAAAAACGAGTAGAAATCGCCTGGGGTTCGTTCCTTAGCTCTAAAAGTCAAAAAGTGCCAAATAAAGTCGTTTAGGGGTTTGTTAACGACATTAAGTCGCGTCTGGCCCGCCACAGCGGCGCCGGTAGAGCGACATCAAGTCCCGCCAGAGCTGGATTTTCGAACCAGTGAGCTATCCATCCTTTTCTACGATTTTAAGTCCCGTCGTACTCGCCACAACGCCCTATATCCTGCTGTAGCGTCCCCGCCAGAGCAGCCAAACTCCCTCCAAAGCAGTACAAACGAAACCAGAGAGTCAACTGAAGAAATTCCAAAATTCCATTTCACTACACACCTCTAACTCACGACGATCAGATAATACCCTTCATGCTAAGATAGATTTCAGGAGTTCTATTCGCCCGAATTCAATTTCGTAAAGTCGTACGTTTTCCTTAGCAAGTTATCTAACTACTCATGCAATCAAACTCAAAAACAACTCACCCGATTGTTACCAGATTTCCCCACACCTCAAGGACTCCGATTTCCTCCAAATCTGGACAAGGTTGGAAAAATTCAAATACTACGAAAAAGTTTTCTGGCCCCAATTTTTTTCCCGTTGGCATTTCTATAATGACGAAACCCGATTGTTACACTCACTACAATACAAATGTTAAATAAATAGATTATTTTTATAATTTAGATAAATCAAAGTTTTATTATAATTATTTTTGTCAATATTTGGTAGGGACCCTATAAGGTCTAAGAAGACGTACAACTTCCTAACCTATAATGACTAAAATTAGTATTCCTTCCGTCCCATTTTATGTGACACCATTTCCTTTTTGGTCAGTTCCAAAAAGAATATCACATTTCCTTATATGGTAAGTATTTAAAGGTACAATTCCTCTTTTACCCTTGTTGGTCCCACTTAATCATACATTTATGAGGAGAGAAAAAAGTGAGTCTACTTTTTAATATGACTATTTTTTGAAGGGACAATTTGGTAAACATTTCAAAGTCTTCATTTATTTCTTAAACTCCGTGCCTGGTCAAATGTTGCCATATAAAATGGGACGGAGGAAGTATTTTTTTGTCTTGGATTATAATGTATGGTATATATTCTTCTCATTTTAAAAATATTTTATATCAGTTTATATAAATATTTTTTTTTTATTGCATACCAACAGGATTAAAAAAAAAAGACAGGAAAAAAAAAATTGTCGTCCTAGTAGATTGACATTTTTTAAAATTCTATTTTTCTATCTCCATTCTTATGCATTTAAAAAATATTAAATGGATCGAAACTATAGCTCTTATTTTATGTTGAGCAATAATTCGAGTAAATTAAATGTTGAATGGATCCTTTGAAAATTCGTACCAAATAAATATTTGAGTCAATACTTGGATACTAAAATAGAGTGAGGACTCAAAAAACACATGCATGCCTTGCACAATCGACAAAAAAGAAAGACTAAACTAAAATAATTAGGCTAAAATAACACATGTAGTACACTACACTTACATATCTAAAATGCATACACGTCATTATTCAAATGGAGATACCAAAAAACTAAGTTAAAAAATAAAAAGAAAGAGACAAAAAAAAAACACATTAAAGGGGAGGTAAATAGATAAGCGAAAAGAGAGATGAGACTTTACTAAATACCTACCAGCGAGAGAGAAGGATTAAGAAAACAAACTTGAGATTTGAGAAGCAATTGAGCAGTGAGCAAGAAGAGACGAAGAGACCTAGATGAGGCTTTGTAGTTTACGCCTTTCCCTCTTTTAAACTTTAGAGATTTTTTGAGTTTCATGACTTGCTCTCTATCCTATAAGGCAGAATACACGATTATAGAAAAATAAATAGGTTTTCGTAGCTTTAAAATTTTAGCCTTTAGGAGTTGGGACTTGATGAGTGGTATATTTACACTCATTTGAGGCCTATTTAGCTCAACAATTAGTTTCCTCAATGCCTAATTATGTCCTATTCTAATGATATTTTGATTATTTGCAGCTATGAAGGCTAAAGGACAAGGCAAGGATGAATGAATGAAAGAATGACCAAAAATATAAAAAGACTATACATTGTTGATCGTCAAACAAGAAAGGCAGATCGCCTAATGGGTATGACCTCTCCCAAATCTAAAGTGCATAACACTTGCATTAATTGAGGCAAATCGGCGAACTACAAAAGGAAAGGAGACATGCCGAAAGAGAAGGGTGAACTTGTTGACCATCGCCGAAAGTGACAATGCAAGGAGAAAAATTGAAGGCTTGAAAAGCGAACTCGATGATACGCTGAATGTGAAAGGAGGACTCAAACGAGCTCGCCAACTAAGGTTCAAACACATGAAGCCTAGAGTAAGAGAAAGGCAACTTGGAGAGCAATCGATGATCCATCCATTGTGATTGGCGAGCTAGACTAATGTCACCCAATGAGAAGCGTATTGAGTTTTGGGCCAAATTTTGGAAAATCGTAAATAGCCCAAAGGAGAGAAAAAGAAAGATTTCACATAAGTGAGGAAAAGTGGAAAGACTGAGAGAAAGTTATGAATATTTTAGAGAGAGAAACACTTTACCTTGTGAAGAACACTTAATAGTTTTTGGGGTTTTTCAACGTTGTTCTTTAAATTGATAAATTGAAGTTCAATTCAAAATGGGTTTTCTTCGAATTGATTAATCTCGTGTTACCCATGGTTGCTTTCATGAAAGGTATAATTTCTTTGCTTTTTGTGATGGGTGGCTAAAACCCCAAGATCTAGGGGTGCTATTATGGGGTTGGGTGTTGATTTGATGTAGTGGGTATTATGTTATGCGCTGTTTTGTTGTTGTTCATACATGAATTTGGGTTAATTAGCATGGGGTTAATTTACGGGTTAATGTTGCAAACTTAATTTCTACTTCCGATCTCCTGGCGATGCTCGAAAGAGATTAGTTGGAGTGGGTAGTTAATCTGATACTAGCAATTTAGCTTGATGTATGTAACTTGCTTGAAAATAGAGGTTATGGGTTGGATCGATTTGCCCTATTTCTTCATCAATAAAGAGAATAGTGTAAGGTATTGGGTTGTTTAGTATAGCATATAGATGAGACCAAAAGAAGATTCTATGCAAGGATGCTATGAGATCGAAAGAACATTTGTGTCATTGAAGATGACCCAGCCTATTCATGAATGTTCTGTTGGGATATATACTATTATCCATATGTTAAGAAATAATATTTATTATAGAATAAATATATGCTCAATTTTAATAGATCATATATTCGTTTATGGTGTCTGTTTACTTATATAGTAGATGATTTAGTGTGTAAAATTTTAGCTTATACACAGAGAATTAAATCATCGGTTCTTATAAGTATAATGCTTTTTTGTTCACAATCTAGGATGAAAATTAGACATGCCATCAGTACGATTGTAGCACAAGATTCTATGTAATTTATCTTGATTATGGGAACGGTATAGTTCCAACTTCTTGTGCTAGTGCATTTTGTATGTATTGAATGGAACCGAGTAGAGATAGTTGTTTTAGACTGACTGGCAAAAGCATATTCTCTAAACTGTTAAATGTACTAATATTCTTAATCCTGATATAACTAATATGATCTGTATATATTAATTATTGCTTTGATTTATTAAAAGGTGAGATTCTGAGATGGGTCAATATGCCTGGTAGATTGGATGATAATAATATATATTGGTGAAATAATAAGTTAGTTGATGGAATCCTTATCTCGTTATAGAGATTGATTGATATGCCTCTTTGAGAAACTTATAAGTTTTCATCGTGTCAAACCTTGCAAGTAGGGGGGTACAAAATCGAATCAAACCGCAAACCGAGAAAAAAACCCGACTAGTGATTGGTTTGACTTGGTTTGGTATTGAAAAAAAAAACCCCGACTATATTTGGGTTGGTTTGGTTTTAACTAAAAAAAAAACAACCCGAGACCAAACCAACCCGACATTATATATATAATTTTAAATTTTTATTTTATACATAAAAATATTTACTTTGATATAATTTTTAAATATTTCTTATACTTTTTCATAGTTTTTATCTTTTAATATATTATTTCAAGTTTGAAACTTATAATTCTGAATGGTTCAATAAAGATTATAGTCCACAGATGTTGGTAATTATAATAAAGCTTAAATCAAAATCAAATTAATACTAATGCAAAAAGAAAATCAATTCAATACTAAGAATGACAATAATATTGAATATTTGTTATTTGATTTTATATTGGTTTAGACAATTCAAATACATAATCTAATTTTAATTTCCTTTAATATTTAGTCATGTAACTAATACTTATTAAACTTATTTTAGCATGATTTAGTACTTTTAAATTATGATCATTTTCGTTATGACTTGTTAATTTGCAATATTTTTACGCGATTTCATTATTATTATTTTTTTGTTGGATATTTTAGTGTCATTACTCATATCATATTTTGTGTTATTTTCTTAAGAAACACCTTAGATAGTTGTATTTTGGTAGGACTAAAGAAATATTTGAAGTACAAGTAAATTATATGTTTGTATGAATACTTTACCTGAAAAACCCGAAAATCCGAAAAAACACGAAAAAATCTGAAAAAACCTAAGGTTGAAAAACCCGATTTTTATTGGTTTGGTTTGATTTATAGATTTAAAAATCCGACACAAATGGTTTGGTTTGATATTTGAAAAACCCGAACCAACCCGGTCATGTACACCCCTACTTGCAAGTGGATTTATGAATCCGACACATGAAATAAGTTAAGTAATGCTTTAAAGGAAATTAATCATTAAGTTAAATTCGTTAGTAATTTAATTTATTGATTAGTATTTGTAATCTTTACATGGAAAATTACATAAGTGTTTAATGGGGAATTTCGAAATATAAATAGAGGAGTGCAATTACGAATTTCTAGTGAAATGATTTGTAATTTATTATGGTAAGAATAAATTCAAATTAATTATTCGAATTATTTTCATAATAGGAAGCCTCATTAATTAATTTTGTGATCCCTACAATGTCCATATTTAACTAGAACTCAGAATCCTATTTTTTAGGGGAGAAGAAGAATCAGACATGAGTTTGGTTTTAAAAGAAAACAAGTGTGTCTTTTCTTTTAAAAAAAAAATAGACTGAGTTTTGTTCTCCTCTTTGGATTGGGATTTGGGAAGAAATCTCTATAAGTAGGGATTCTCCTAATCTACAAAAAGATTGAAGGTTTCTATTCATACTTGCCCACCCAAGTATTGAGAGAGTTCGGATGTGAACTTGGGATCATTGTAGAAGACTGCAAAATTGTTGTCTATCTAGTGGATTCGCTTGAAGGTCTGTCTAATTCGCTTGAAGGTATCTGCTCACACTTCAAGAGGTAATTCTTAAATTAAATTTCAGCAGTTTATGTGTTCTAGCATAAACGATTTTGTTATCTATTACTCATGTAAGCAATAAGATTCTGGTATGCTTTCGCTGTGCATATAGTTTTCCAACAATTGGCATCAAGAGTCATGCTTGCATTTATATAGATAACTAGATGATACGTGTATGTTGAATTATACATAGCTTCGTGATTCATAAACTTATCCGAAATCATGTGTAAGGTTTTTTATTTCACTGTTAAACGCAAAGATAGGCAATTTTTTATTTTAAAAATATTGTGTCTCTTGAGATGTATTTATTCCTTCTTGATTTACTTTGAAGATGAATTGTCTGAACTTGAAATTGGTGTTTGTGGCCATCACGAGACACCATGGTTTTCTTGGTTTTAAATTCTTTTTGACTTGCGTAATTGGATAAGAAGGATGCGATAACTATATGGGCATAGTCTTTCATTTTTTCACATGTATATATAAATTAGTATATATTAATAGTTTTATAATTAATAAATGGTTACCATTAAAGTGGTTTGTTTATTTGAAATTATTAGAAATTCTTAATATTTTATACATGTTAGATTACTATATATGAATTGAGAATTATGATAAATAAATAAGATCTACGAAAGTGGTCTATTTATTTGAGTCGTTAGAATATCCTCAATGTATCATGTATGTATTGTTCTTCATACATGTTTACTAGTAAAGGTTTGTTTACTTGAAAGGAGATTTACATTTAGATACTAGTAACACTTAAATTAATTCATGAGAAGAGATATTAAAGATTTTCACCGATTTAAAGGGAGAAATATAATATCTTGAATTCTCAAGTGTATTAATTGAGAGAACAATATGTTGTAAAGAGGTTAGTTGTTGTAATGACCCGAAAGGTCATTTTTGGAAATCTTTATAAAATTTTTGTTTTACCCTTCTCGATAGTTGCCCTAGTTATTTTTTTATCAGTTTGAAAAATTGGTTAGAGAATTTTGAAGTACTCGTTTAACTACGATTATTTAATTAAGGGGTAAATTTTAAATATTTAATTTTAATAATTGGTTAATGGGTTAAACTCATATTTTATTTAATACTCTTGACCCATATAAGAGAATAAATTAATAGTAAATTGAGGTTACACGTTTGAGTCATAAACTCCATAAAGACTTCTACGATTGGGAGCGCAAATACGCAGAGAGGAGACGATTCCTCCCTATATGATTTTTGGGTAAGAAACGCTAATGATAAACCTTATTTATCCCATGTTAATCTCTTGCCATTGTATATAATAATAAATTGTTGGTTTGTAGTTAATGTCATAAATTATTATATATGTGAGTATTCCTTTAGGGTTAGGAGACAAGAAATTGAGGAAGTCGTCATTGAATAATGACAAACTATTAAAGAGGTATATAATAATCAAGTTTGGAAGTATTCTATTGATTTTAAAGAATGAATTTGTAAAGGACAAAGAGGTGTCACTGTATGATTTTATAATGTTATTTATCGTGGGTACTGCAATTTTCTCTCTATTATATTTATCAATTTTGAAACGAAAACAGGGAACAACAAGGTTACGGATTTAATTAGTGAAATTTTATGGTGGGTTATAATCTTGTTTTTCTTAAAATTATTGTAGTTGAGATGTGGATTGAAATTTTAATCTTAGAGTATATTTACGGTATGGAAGAAAGATTGAGATATATAAGGAAGTATTAAGTATATTATATTACATGAATACCATTCGAATTATGATATTGGGAAAATTGGATTTAACCCTAGACTTGGAATTTGGAAATAGAAGAGTTGACATGTAAATTGATATCAAACTTAGGAATTAACTTGATTATAAATTGAGTGAGTTTTTGGGTCTAGGCTAGACCTATAGTAATTTGAGTGTGGTTAGTTTCGAAATCTTATTGTGATTATTAATGTGAATAGATTGCTTTGAGTTGGAAGTTCAACGAAAGGAAAGACTCAAGTCTCGGAGTAACTGTTCGACTATTTGAGGCAAGTGGATTTCTAAACCCTTGTTAAGTGTATGAAATTCATGTATTTCCTTGTAATATGTGTTTAGGGTAATGAGGCTTGGTGATGGGTTGACTTGTCCACATTGATTAATTCTAATGATGAAAAAGGGATAATAAAAGGCAATGTGATCAATTGTTTGTGTGATGTGTTGGGAATTGTTTGAAAGGCTTGTTAAATAATTGTTGATGTTGTATCCTGATTGTCTTGTTGTGAATTGTGCAATGTTATGAAAATGGTCATCTCCTCATTATTTATGTGAACATGTCATTTG
The DNA here is from genome assembly GCF_019186545.1 of Solanum stenotomum. NCBI lineage: Eukaryota > Viridiplantae > Streptophyta > Magnoliopsida > Solanales > Solanaceae > Solanum > Solanum stenotomum. Next base: position 55,652,242 of record NC_064292.1, read on the forward strand.
CATTGTTCTGAGACATGGTTCTGACAAGTGTTATGTGCATTGAGAAAGAGTAAGAAAATAAAGAGGATGTACCATTTCGAGGGATATATCGCGCGCCGCGGTGGATACTATAATTCGAGGGACGTGTTGCGCGCCGTGACGGATACTATATTTCGAGGGACGTATCGCGCTCCGCGATGGTTACTATTATTGAGGGTCGTATCGCGCGCCGCGATGGATGCATGGACAGATATATACCCCATGGGTCCCGGACTGAGAGACATCGGGTGTGTATCATTAGGTCAGACATGCATCACTATACTTGACATTGCATTTCATTGCACTTCTTTATTATTGGTGAACTTGATCTTGTGTGTTAATTGTGACTGATGAATTATTGAGCTTGTTGTTGAAGATATGCAATTGTTAGAGTGTTGCTGTTGAGGATATGAAACTGTTGTTGTTGTTGAGGATATGAAATTGTTAGAGTGTTGTGTTGAGCTATGTGCTTTGTAAACTTTGAACTGTTAGGTTGGGCTGGTTTTATACAGATTGTAGTTGTGAAGGTTCGGTTGGGTGTAAGGAGTACTTGTATTCTATCCCCTTAGCTCGTGTTTAGAGGTTTACTTATTGAGTACCGTGTGGTTTGGTACTCACCCCTTGCTTCTATAAATTTTTGTAGGTTACGAGCCTGGATTTTTGTGGTACTTGTTATTCTCTTCTTTTTCGAGGCTTCTGGGAGATTTGTAAGGTAGTTGTTTGTCTTCTCCGCGATCCTTCTTACTCCTGTTTATGATCCTGTTCTACTCTAGAAACAATGTCATGTGAGACTTGTATTTTTCTTTTGATTCAATTGTAATACTTTAGAGGCTTGTGCACGTGACAATCAGGTTTTGNATAGTTTTATAATTAATAAATGGTTACCATTAAAGTGGTTTGTTTATTTGAAATTATTAGAAATTCTTAATATTTTATACATGTTAGATTACTATATATGAATTGAGAATTATGATAAATAAATAAGATCTACGAAATTGGTCTATTTATTTGAGTCGTTAGAATATCCTCAATGTATCATGTATGTATTGTTCTTCATACATGTATACTAGTAAAGGTTTGTTTACTCGAAAGGAGATTTACCTTTAGATACTAGTAACACTTNGATTTTGGGGGTATTTTTGAGTTAATTATGAAATTTCCGCATTTTATTGTAATGGATGAGTGTTAGGCTGACTTGTCTTGGTGGGATAAGACGAGTGCCATCACGTCCATTTTTGGGTCGTGACAGTTGTGTGTCTTAGCCAAAAGACAGGACACAAGTATGTATTGTGCTCATGAGGTAATTATTAAAAGAAATTGAAAATTTGAATCATGTTATTTTAGTCATGAACTATGCCTAAAGCGGTTACTTTTCAAATTTGGTCATAGTTTAAGTGGTCATGAATTTGTGTTCTCTTATTGATTTGAAATTTGATGGTTCCATCGAAAATTATTTAGATGGATTTTAGGTAGTTTGTCGGATTAAAATTTGATTTAAATATGATAAGGTCATTTTTTATGTCAATTATGTCTATGTTATATTTGGAATATGGTTTATACATGGTGATTTAACATGAATTGACATATTGATAAGAATGTAGGTCATATTGTTTTAATTCCTAAAGATACTTAAATTACTTGAATTTGAATTTGGTCATAGCTTTGGAAATAATCTTTATAGACTCCAATTGACCTGAAATTTGGTAAGTTCATTGATAACGGCCTAATAAGAAGTACTCATTGCTATGTGGTTGTAATTTTTTTTTGAGGTCGTTAAAATGATTTTAAAGTTGTTCTTTGAAATAAATAAGTGATTTAGTATGAATGTCATCTTTTATATCTGTTTTATTTATGTTTAATGAGATGCATGATTACATGTGATGAGTTAACATGAATTAGTATATGATAAGGATATAGATCTGTTTAATTTTCCTGAACTATTGAATTTGAATATGATCATAGCTTTGGAGATAAATATTATTTTTGAACTCTGATTGATTTAAAATACGGTAGGTTCATCAGAAACGATCAAATTAAAAATACTCATTGTTATGAAGTGATTTGGCAATTTGAGGTCATTTAGATGATGTTTTAGATATTTATTTGTCTCTTGAAAATTAATTTTAATGAAAATTACTCGACTATGATATAGTGGTGATAGACAATATTCTCTATGGTCTTCATGACTAAATTTTAGGGAAGTATTAAGTTCATGTGTTGGCTTTAGACCTTCCTCCATATCGGATGAAATTAATACGAGTCACTAGATTTAATCTGATCTCTAGTTTTGATAATATGTATTGACTCTCCCTATCTGAGTAATATATGATTGAATCAATGGANTGATATAGTGGTGATAGACAATGTTCTCTATGGTCTTCATGACTAAATTTTAGGGAAGTATTAAGTTCATGTGTTGGCTTTAGACCTTCCTCCATATCGGATGAAATTAATATGAGTCACTAGATTTAATCTGATCTCTAGTTTTGATAATATGTATTGACTCTCCCTATCTGAGTAATATATGATTGAATCAATGGATTTAGGGATAATGATATTCAGTTGGCTTAAATTAACATATACTCTCCATCTGAGTTAGCTTTTGTTCTAAATTTGTTGAAGTGAATATTTGACACCACATATGTATGTTGCATGAGTAGTCATTTTTTCATCAAAATTTATTGTTCAAGATGCATGGATATCTATGAGGTGTGTTTTGAATTTTTTTTATTCAATACATTCATCAACATGCCAATTTTTGGAAAATGTTATTCAGATAAAATAAATAGTTTTTAGAATTTTGTTCTTTGTTCTTGATTTGTGTATCTATTTCACAAATGATGATATGTGTCATGTGATAAGAATTTTTGAACGGAAAAATTTTAAATTCTGTTTTGACCATATAACGTTTTCAACCAAATTGATCATAATTTTTGAATTAAAAAAAAAAAAAGAACTCTGATTGATCTGAAATTTGGTATATTCATAAGAATGACCTAGTAAGAAATTAATTTTTTTTTGGATCGTTATATGAGTTTTTTGTCATATTTGATTAAATAGTAGTGAAATATTAGTTTTATGTGTTGGCTTATACCTTCCTTCCTATTGGATGAAATTGATACAAGTCACTATGTATTTAATCGTCTAGTTTTGATAATTTGTATTAACTCTCCAAAACTGAGTAATATAAGATTGGATCAATGTAACTAGAGCATTTTCACTTAACTTAAACTAACAGTAGACTTTCTATCTGAGTTAGGTCTGTATAAGTTTATGGAGTGAATAATCGGTCATTATACATGTGTATTGCATGAGTAGTTCTCCAATCCCATCGATTGGCTATTCAAGATGCATGGATATTTATGTATAAATAAGCCCTGAATTTTGTTATTTAGGATTATTCGAAATATTATGATCTATTTAATGTATTATATCTCATATTCTCAATAGACTACTTAAGCTTTTCTTTTGGTAGAGATAAGATATTAATTCAAAGAATGCATTGTACATTTACCTTATGTTAGAAGGAATTATTTTCAGTTTCTAACTATATAAAAGATGAGTATTTAATATATTTGTTTGTAACTCTCTTATCATTGAGTTTGATGAGTATTTTATTTCTTGTGGTATATTGATGCGCTATTCTTTTATTAGTATTATCTCTCATGAATTGAATTATATTAATCTGTCTCATAAGGAAAAATATCTTTTAAATTGAATGAAACTTATCTGTACATTAGTGTCTAAGTCATTTATTCTGAATATAATTTCGAGGTTGGTTAATGGATGGACATAACGGTTCATTGAGAGTGAAGTCACTACCAACATGTGAGTCTTGTTTAGAAGGAAAAATGACTAAGAGACCTTTCCTCTTAAAAAGGAAAAAGAGGTAGCTTGATAAGTTATAATTAATCTATTCTGATTTGTGTAATAAATGAGCATTTGGGCAAGAGGTGAATTTGAGTATTCTGAGTTTTCAAGAAGGTTACTCATGATATAAATATATTTTTTGATGTTTTGTAAGTCTAAATGTCTTGATAAACTCAAAATATTTAAGACACATGAAAATAGCATCATGAAAAATATATAAAGTCACTGCAATCTAATTGTAGTGACATAAACCTCTCTGCAGAGCTCATGAGTCACTTATCTTATAGAATAATTGCATTTCAATTGTCTACACCAGACACTCTAAAATAGATTGGTGCAGAAGAGAAAATAAGTAGACTCTTATGAAGATGATACGATTAATTATTGACTTATTATTAGTTATTTTATTTCTTTTGGGATAGGTTCTAATAACTACATATCACATTCTGAATTCAATTTCTTTTAAATCAGTACCTTGAACAACTATAGAACTAGTTGAATTTGACATAAGTCTAATCTGTGACATGTTCAGATATAGGATTGTTCAACACATGTGCTGAGTGGGAGAATAAGAAAATGGAATTAAGAACGGAATGTGTGTTAATTGGATATCCTAAAGAATGAAAAGAGGTTTATTATAGTGTCCTAAAGAAAATAAGGCAATTGTTAACACAACTGTCTGATTTCTATAAAAGGATCATTTAGTAAACCAAGTTCCTAGAAGTAAACTAGTTTTACAGGAATTGAACAAAGAGATAACAAATAAGTAAAATTGTAAATTCAGACGCTCAAAAAGCATCTAATCAATATGTCAAAAATGACGTTCCATTGCATTTAAGTAGTGGGATAAACGTTAATAGACATAAGAAAACTACTACCTCAAGTAGTGGAGGTGATGTTGAGCAAATTAAAGAACACTACATGAAAAGTTGTTAATACTTCAATATCGAAAGATTTTGAAGAAAATATTAAGACTCAAGATCATGAAAGTGTGATTTTGTAGTAGTGCTTAGTCGTAGTGGGAGAATCATAGCGAAGATTGATTTGTTTTGTATGCTTGAGAGAACTTTTATGATAGATCTCCTGAAAAGAAGTACACTCTTGGAAGGTTCATGAGAAGCTCTCTCAAAATCTAGTACAAAATTGATTTGTTACGATGAAACACTACTAGACAAAATTGCATGAGAAAATAACTTGGTAAATTTCTTTTGATAAGAAATAAAGGAATGCTTGTGAAAGTTGTAAATGCATAGGTAATAGTCTAAGTGGGAGATTGTTAGGATATATACTATTAATCATGTGTTTAGACATAATATTCTAATAATTTTCAAGATTACATATCTAAGTGGGAGATTGTTAGGGTATATACTATTAACCTTGCATTTAGATATAGTACATTATAACAATTGTGATGGTTAAAAGTCTAAGTGGGAGATTGTTGGGATATATATTATTAACCATATGTTAAGAAATAATATTTATTATAGAATAAATATTTGCTCAATTTTAATAGATCATATANCTTAATCATGTGTTTAGACATAATATTCTAATAATTTTTAAGATTAAATATCTAAGTGGGAGATTGTTAGGGTATATACTATTAACCATGCATTTAGATATAGTACATTATAACAATTGTGATGGTTAAAAGTCTAAGTGGGAGATTGTTGGGATATATACTATTAAGCATATGTTAAGAAATAATATTTATTATAGAATAAATATTTGCTCAATTTTAATAGATCATATATTCGTTTATGGTGTCTGTTTATTTATATAGTAGATGATTTAGTGTGTAACGTTTTAGCTTATACACAGAGGATTAAATCATCGGTTCTTATAAGTATAAAGTTTTTTGTTCACAATCTAGGATAGAAATTGGACATGTCATCGGTACGATTGTAGCACAAAATTATATGCAATTTATCTTGATTATGGGAATGATATAGTTCTAACTTCTTGTGCTAGTGCATTTTGTATGTATTGAACAGAATAGAGTAGAGATAGTTATTTTAGACTTGCTGACAAAAACATATTCTCTAAACTATTAAATGTACTTATATTCTTAATCCTGATATAACTATTATAATCTGTATATATTAGTTATCATTTTGATTTATTAAAAGGTGAGATTCTGAGATGGGTCAATATGCCTGGTAGATTGGATTATAATAATATATTGGTGAAAAAACAAGTTAGTTGATGGAATCCATGAATCATTATACAAAATTGATTGATATGCCTTTTTGAGAAACTTTTAAGTTTTCATCGTATCAAACCTTGCAAGTGGATTTATGAATCTGACACATGAAATAAGTTAAGTAGTGCTCTAAAGGAAATTAATCATTAAGTTAAATTCGTCAGTAATTTAATTTATTAATTAGTATCTGTAATCTTTACATGGAGAATTACATAAGTGTTTAATGGGGAATTTCGAAATATAAATAGAGGAGTGCAGTTACGAATTTCTAGTGGAATGATTTGTAATTTATTATGGTAAGAATAAATTCAAATTAATTATTTGAATTATTTCCATAATAGGAAGCCTCAGTAATTAATTTTGTGATCCCTACGGTGCCCATATTTAACTAGAACTCAGAATCCTATTTTTTAGGGGAGAAGAAGAATCAAGCGTGAGTTTGGTTTTAAAAGAAAACAAGCGTGTCTTTTTTTTGAAAAAAAAATTAGATTGGGTTTTATTCCCCTCTTTGGATTGGGAAGAAATCTCTATAAGTAGGGATTCTCCTAATCTAGAAAAAGATTAAAGGTTTTTATTCATACTTGCCCACCCAAGTATTGAGAGAGCTCGGATGTGAACTTGGGATCATTGTAGAAGACTACAAAGTTGTTGTCTATCTTGTGGATTCGCTTGAAGGTCTGTCTAATTTGCTTGAAGGTATCTGCTCACGCTTCAAAAGATAATTCTTGAATTAAATTTCAACAATTTATGTGTTCTAGCATGATTAAGTGTTCTAGCATAAACGATTTGGTTGTCTATTATTCATGTAAGCAGTAAGATTCTGGTATGCTTCCGCTGTGCATATAGTTTTCCAACATGTTCATCAGTATAGAGCAACACAAGTACCCCTATGTAACATTGATTTCCAATCCTCGCACCCCTAGATTGCTTGTTACTTCTTGAATTTTTTGAAATTTTAGTTTAATTGTGACAATTGATAGCCAAATTCTTTTATTAAATTGGTGGAATCATCCACCCACTTGTTTTTACTACTACAAATAAATGAATTTATTATTCAAATTTCTTGATAGAATTTTCTACGATATACCATTCTCTATGGGATTCGACCCGACTCTTAGTTGGATATTTTTTATTGACGATGATTGTTGTCTCTTTTAATTAATTTTAAAGAGTACATTTGAGCGTTATCACGACTAACAAAGCAAAATAATATATAATTATTCTTCTATATTAGGGCAAAATACTAAATGAGGCTAATATACCTAAAATAAAAGTGTAAGTATAGCAACTCTTAACGGTTAACGGTTTACCCAATGATAAAATTGAATAATCCAACCCCACACCAATTAGATGTTAATTATAAAACTTTAATGTCACGCCCCGAGCCTACACCCTGGACTTGGCCGACACTCGGAGACCATTGCTGGCCCCAAGCGAACCTTTGGCCTGGCTACTTAACTTAGCAGAAGACTTAACTCAACACAATATAAGCTCATAAAGCAACTTAAATGATAAAATCTGGCCAAAATGGCAACTTATGTCTCAAAATAGAATATCTATAAATACATAGATGAGAGACTCAACTACTGTCTGACTGCCTATGAAGCCTCTATAATACTGAGATGGATGTTGGGACAGACCCCACAACATCCTAATAAAGAAAAACTAGGAAAGCGAATAAAACAGTCCTCTGAAATGCAAGGATGCTCACCACTTACTCTGGAGTGCTCAACTTGATCAACGGCACGCTGGATGCTGATCCTGGTTACCTACGTCTGCATCATAATAAGATGCAGGCCAACTGGCATCAGTACATTGAATGTACGAGTATGCGAGTTGGAATGCTAAACAACAACTTAAGCTTGAAAGGAGTACAAAGAAACACTTACCTTGGCTCTGTTTAACTCATGAATAACTGAACTCAATATAAAGCAATAAGACACATGCAATATATATAAACTTGTAAAACAGTGTAGACAACTTAGTTCGTTAAAGATAAAGCAATAACAAACTCAACTTTACTTATATATAAAAGTAATATAACTTTAGTGGGAGATTTTTTAACCGACAACCACCACTATGAGCCCTAGTGATGATGCAACGTTTTACCTCACGTTGCCCAAGGACCATCCTATACCTTGCCGTGATATAGGACCTTACTTAACTTAGTGGATCCACTAGCTTAACTTATGTGATCATCTAAAAAGTATGGCCCATTAATACTTATGATGGCTACATGGTTCTTATAGAGATTTGAGTTAACATGAACTCGCGTCCTCAATACTACTCCCTAAATATACTTTAACTCATATGTGTTTTAAACACCTCTTTCTTTAGTTTGAGATAATTGCTCAAAACTTAGCCCAAAGGCTATCTTGGAATCGATGTTCCCTTTACTTAAAACTAGCCCAAAGGCTCTTTTGGAAAATCATAGTTCCTTTCTTCCTCAAATGTGAAAACATTTATAAACTTCTTTGAGAATACTTAGTTCCCTAATAACTTTTGAGAAGTGAACTTAACTCTTTACTCTTTACTTTACTTGAAACTTGAGCCTTAAAACGAAGTTTAAACGTTTAATAAAGACTCTTGAAAACTTTAAGAAACTTTGCTTTGACTTGCTTCTTAACTTTTAGACTTGACTCTTAATTTCTTTGACTTTGATCTTAACTTTCCTTGAATTGGATTATGGATTCAAGGTTCATGATCTCATGTTTATGGACGATTTCAAGATGTTTAGATGTACTTTAGAGTGTTGGAATCCACTAGAAAACGTAGGTACATCACTTAGAAACAAGTACGAAAAGATGGGGGAAGAGTGGGGTGATCTGGCGTCCTTGGCGCTCTGAGAGGCGTGGGGCGCCAGGCCTCAAACTTCAGAGAAGTCTGTGGGGCACGCTGGCTGGCGCGGTGCCTCAGCCCCGTTAACCAGGTGTTCTCGATTTTTCTTCTCCGTTTTTCATTCCTAAACCCTCCAATCTTCCCTAGTTCTTTCCCCAAACACTTAGGATCAATTATACCCTCAATACACAACCAATCTAACTAAAAAAATAGCCAAGAAACATGAATCAACTCAACCCCCAAGCATCATCAACTCAACCAACAAAAACTTAACGAATTTCAACAAAGTTCTTCACGAACTCACTAATATTTCATCCAATCAACAACCATTCTCTGAATAGAAATAAGATGGGAGTATGGGTGAACTAACCCAACACGAAAAGATATCACATACCTTAATAGGGATCGCCCCCCGACGAATTCCACTCCAAATGCTTGACGTTCTTGGCGAAATCTTGGCTTTTCTCCCTTTCTTTCTTCTTTTCTCTCTTCTCCCAGCCCTAAGCGTATTTCTCAATTCTCCAAACCGACTAAGTCATGTTTTTACCCCAATAAATCCCTAAAAACGAATTAGAAAATTAATTAGAGAAAAGACTACTTTGCCCTTCCCTAAATCCGGATTGGGACTTTCCTCAATCCAACAGCCCAACTTCCGAAAGGTATATCTCACTCATATGATGTCCAAATCACACAAACTCAGCGTCGTTGGAAAGATATTCCCAAGGGATTTCCAACTATATCAAGAAGTACTCCTAAATCATCCTGATCTAGGAGTTATGGTCGTTTGAAAATGGCTAAAACTCACTTTCAAACAAAAATTCCAGATTTCCACATTCTTTTCAAAAATGATTATTTTCAAATTTTAAACTCTTTCTAGTCGTTTCTAGGTGCGAGATGTTACAATATCTCCCCCTTGGGAACATTCGTCCTTGAATAAGCTTTATTTCACTAAGCTAACGGTAGTAACATTAAGTTCAACACTCAACAATAAAAAAAAACAACAACATGCATACTCATAATTTAGCTAGTACTAAGAAGATGATTAGTTCCTTGATCTGAATTTTCTCCGGATTCAAAGAGATGTGGATATCTCTTCTTCACATCCTCTTTAGCTTCCCAAGTAACTTCTTCAACAAATTGGTTCCTCCAAAAGACCTTGACTGATGCGACCTCTTTTGTTCTCAACTTGCGAACTTGAGGATCTAAAATATAAACCGAAATCTCCTCATAAGATAAGTTATCCTTAATCCCAATATTTTCAGTTGGTATTATCAGTGAATGATTTCCCATACACTTCTTCAACATAGAGATGTGAAATACCGGATGCACTGTTGCTAACTCTTGAGGTAGCTCTAACTCATAAGCTACATTGCCAATTCTCTTGACTATGCGATAAGGTCCAATATACCGGGGACTAAGTTTCCCCTTCTTACCAAACCTCATAACACCCTTCTTGGATGAAACCTTCAAATACACCCAATCATTTACTTCGAACTCTAGCGGCCTTTTACTAACATCTGCGTTGGATTTTTGACAATTCTATGCCGTTTTCAGCCTCTCTTGAATTACCTCCACCTTTTCCATAGGTTGGTGAACCAAATTTGGTCCTATTAACCCTGCTTCACCAACTTCAAACCATCCAATAGGAGATCTGCATCTTCTCCCATAAAGAGCTTCATAATGAGCCATTTGGATGCTAGCGTGAAAACTGTTGTTGTAAGCAAACACTATGAGAAGCAGATGATCATCCCAATTCCCCTTGAAATCAATCACGCAGGCCTCAACATATTTTTTAAGGTCTGAATGGTACACTCTGCTTGCCCATCTGTCTGAGGATGAAAGACACTACTCAAGTTCACCTTTAATCCCAGACCTTTCTGAAAAGATTTCAAGAACTGTGTTGTAAATTGGGCACCTCTATCTGAAATAATGGAGACTGGAACTCCATGAAGTCTTACCACCTCCTAAATGTTTAACCTGACATAATCTTCTACCTAATGGGTAGTCTTTACTGACAAAAAGTAGGCTGATTTTGTCATTCTGTCGACAATCACCCATAAGAATCATGTTGTCTGCGCGACCTTGGCAAGCCTGTGATGAAATCCATGTTAATCATCTCCCACTTCCATTCTGGAAGTTCTATATTCTGAGCCAAACCACCAGGCCTTTGGTGTTCAACTTATACTTGTTGGCAATTTGGACATTTTGTAACAAATTCTGCAATGTCCTTCTTTATACCATTCCACCAATATACTTCTCTCAAATCACGGTACATTTTGGTGGAACCCGGATGGATGGAATATCTGGAGCTATGAGTTTCCTCCATGATTCTCTCTTGGAGTTCATCCACCATTGGTACACACAATCTACCTTGGTATTTCAACACACTATCCCCACCTTGTTCAAAAGCTAATACTCTTTTCTTTTGAACATTTGCCTTCAAGTCAAGCAAAATGGGGTCTTGGTCTTGCTTTTCCTTCACTTATGACACTAGTGATGATTCAGCCCCATTCGTCACCACTATTCCTCCTTCTGTGGAATCCATAAGTCTGACTCCCAGGCGTGCAAGTCTGTGCACATCTTTAGCTAACTCTCTCTTTTCTTCCTCAACATGGGTGATACTACCCATAGATAACCTGCTAAAAGCATTAGCAACCATATTAGCCTTACTTGGGTGGTAAAGAATACTCATGTCATAATCCTTGAGTAATTCCAACCACCTCTTCTATCTGAGATTGAGCTCTTGTGATCAATGAATATATCAATATGAACACCATACAAGTAGTGTCGCCAAATCTTCAAGGCGAAAACTACAGCAGCCAACTCTAAGTCATGGATTGGATAATTCTTCTCATGAACCTTTAACTGTCTGGAGGCATAAGCTATCACCTTGCCATTCTGCATTAAGACACAACCCAAACTAACTCTGGATGCATCACAATACACCATAAAACCTTGAGTACCCTCTGGTAAGGTCAAAACTGGGGCACTAGTCAGCCTCTTCTTCAATTCCTTAAAGTTTTTCTCACAAGCTTCAGACCATTGAAACTTCACTATTTTCTAAGTCAACTTTGTCAAAAGAGACGAAATGGACGAGAAACCTTCAACAAATCTCATATAATAGCCAGCCAATCCCAAGAAACTCCTAATATCAGTTGGAGATATGGGTCTAGGCCAATTTTGCACTGCCTTAATTTTCTGAGTATCAACTCTAATATCATCACCAGAAATATAATGGCCCAAAAATGCCACAGACTCAAGCCAAAAATCACACTTGGAGAACTTGGCATACAACTCTCTATCCTTCAGGGTCTGAAGAACTATTCTGAGATGACTAGCATGATCTTCTTCTTTCCTTGAATAGATTAGTATGTCATCAATGAAGACGCTAACAAACATATCTAAATAAGGTTTGAAGACTCTGTTCATAAGATCTATGAACGCTGCTAGTGCATTGTTCAAACCAAAGGACATGACCAAGAACTCATAATGACCATATCTAGTCCTGAATGCTGTCTTTGGGATGTCACATTCCCTAGCCTTGCCTTCAACTGATGGTAGCCTGATCTGAGGTCAATTTTTGAAAAACAGGTGGCACCCTTGGCACCCTGAAGTTGATCAAATAAATCATCTATCCTTGGAAGATGATACTTATTTTTGATGGTCACCTTATTTAATTGACAGTAATCTATACACATCCTAAGAGAACCATTTTTCTTTCTCACGAACAAGACCGGAGCGCCCCAAGGTGAGACACTTGGTCGAATGAAGCCCTTGTCTAACAAATCTTTCAACTCTTTCAACTTTACTGGTGCCATTTTGTATGGCGGAATAGAAATAGGATGAGTATTTGGAATGACGTCTATGCCGAAGCCTATTTCTCTCTCAGGAGGGACTCCGGGTAGATCATCAGGAAAAACTTTTGGAAACTCTCTTACTATAGGAATTGACTGAATGAGAGATACCTCAGCACTTGAGTCATTAACTCGAACTAAGTGACAGTTACAACCCTTTGAAACTAACTTTCTCGCCTTAAGGTACGAAATAAAATGATCCTTAGGCACTGCTGAACTACTACCCTACTCTATAACTAGCTCATTAGGAATCTGAAACTTGATAACTCGAGTTCTACAATCTATGGAGGCATAACAGACATGAAGCCAGTCCATACCTAGAATGACATCAAAATCTACCATGTCTAGCTCAACTAGATCAGCCATGGTGTCTTTGTGATTGATGGAAACAGAACAATCACGATAGACTCTTTCTGCTAGAATAGACTCCCTAACAGGTGTGGAAACACAGTAGGTTCACAAAGTTTCTCAGGAAGAATCTCAAACTTATTTGCAATATAAGGAGTTATAAAAGACAAACTTGCTCCTGGGTCTAGCAAAGCATAAACATCAAAAGTAAAGACTTTGATCGTACCAGTGACAACATCTGGAGAGTTCTCTTGCTCTTGGCGACTGGTGATTGCACAGAGGCGGTTTGCTCCTCTGCCAGTACCAGAAGTAGTTCCTCTAGGTGCAGCCCTGTCTGGTGGTGCAACTGATGAAGATTGGGCTCTATTTGCCCGGATTTCCCCTACCTTGCCTGTTCTTAGGGCACTCCTTCATGAAGTGACCCTCTTGTCCACACTTAAAACAACCTGTCTGGCCATCATGATATTTACTTGGGTGGGTTCTACCACACCTAGCACATGTAGGAGTCAAACTACCTCCTTGTGCCACACTACCTTGGGACTGTGCTGGTCTAGCCCTGAAGTTCTGCGAATTCTGGCCATTATAGTCACTTCTGTTTCTGGGTGAAGGTGCACTAGCAGATCATGGTGCTGGCCCCTTTTGCTTCTGAAAGGACGAATGATTCACACTACCCTTCTGCTGCCTAGACTCATTCCAGTCTTAGCTTTCTTGCTTCTATACTCTTCTCTGTCCCTCAACTTCTCCTCTTCAACCTGCTGCACATAAACTATCAGCCTTGAGATGTCCATGTCGCCTATCAATATAACAACCCTTCCCTCTTTGCTCGATAAACAACCCAAACCAACAACAAACAAGCTCATTCTGCTCCTCATGTCCTTAACCATTTCAGGAGCATAGCGGGACAGTTGGGTGAACTTCAACCTATACTCATGCACATTCAAGGAATTCTGTTTCAGTGTAAGAAATTCTCGTACCTTGGCCTTCTTCAGTTCTCGGGGAAAGAAACGCCCCAAGAAGGCTCCTTCGAAACAAGCCCAACTAGTGGGTGGTGCATTCTCAGGTCTACCCCCTTCCACTGATCGAACCATGTTTTAGCAACATCCTTCAGTTGATATGCAGCTAGTTCAACCCTTCCAGCGTTAGCAACATGCATCACCTCAAAAACCTTCTTCAGTTCCTCAATAAAAATTTTCAAATCCTCAGTAATGACCGAACCGGTGAAACTTGGAGGATTCATTCTCAAGAATTCGCGAATCCTCAAAGTGTCAGCCTCATCTTGCCTTGGTCCTCTTGGCTGCCCAACCTGGTTAGTCATAACTTGGCTCAGCATCCGAATAGCCTCACAAAATTCGACATTAGTGACCTCGCCTTGAGGTCGCACGTTTGGTGTATTAGGTACCCCTTGCTCTTGTGGTTCAACATTTCTCCTAGCTGGACGACCTCGTGATGCTCTTCGTGGAGGCATGGCTATCTGAAACACGCACAAACACGAATTAGAGGGAAACTTTTAGAGATAAACTCTCACGCATGAAATGGATATGAAGGAACTGAAGAATTTTCTAAATGTTCAAGCCTCCTAATTAGAGATGTGGCACACTTCACACCGGTAACTAGGACCCTACAGACAAGGCTTCATAGACTCCCTAGGACTCTTGAACTCTGTGCTCTGATACCAAGTTTGTCACACCCCAAGCCTACACCCTGGACATGGTTGGCACTCGGAGACCATTGCTAGCCCCAAACGAACCCTTGGCCTGGCTACTTAACTCAGCGAAAGACTTAACTCAACACAATATAAGCTCACAAAATAACTTAAATGATAAAATCTGTCCAAAATGGCAACTTATGTCTCAACATGTAATATCTGTAAATACATAAATGAGAGACTCAACTACTGTCTGACTGTTTATGAAGCCTCTATAATACTGAGATGGATGTTGGGACAGACCCTACAACATCCTAAACTAGGAAAGAGTAAAAGAGTCTCCCGGAATGCGAGAAGGCTCACCACTGACTCTGGAGTGCTCTAGTAAATCAACGGCGCGCTGGATACTAATCCTGGTTACCTACGTCTGCATCATAATAAGATGTAGGCCAACTGGTATCAGTACATTGATTGTACGAGTATGCGAGTTGGATTGCTAAACGACAACTTAAGCTTGAAAGGAGTACAAAGAAACACTTACCTTGGCTCTGTTCAACTCATGAATAACTGAACTCAATATAAAGCAATAAGACACATGCAATATATATAAAGCTTGTAAAACAATGTAGAAAACTTAGTTCATTAAAGATAAAGCAATAACAAACTCAAATTTACTTATATATAAAAGTAATATAACTTTAGTGGGAGATTCTTTAACCGACAACCACCACTATGAGCCTTAGTAATGATACAACGTTTTACCTCACGTTGCTCAAGGACCATCCTATACCTTGCCGTGATATAGGACCTTACTTAACTTAGTGGATCCACTAGCTTAACTTATGTGACCATCTACAAAGTATGACCCATTAATACCCATGATGGCTACATGGTTCTTATGGAGATTTGAGTTAACATGAGCTCGCGTCCCCAATTTGGTGCTCAATACTACTCCCTAAATATACTTTGGCTCATCTGTGTTTTAAACACCTCTTTCTTTAGTTTGAGATAATTGCTCAAAGCTTAGCCCAAAGGCTCTCTTGGAATCGATGTTCCCTTTACTTAAAACTAGCCCAAAGGCTCTTTTGGAAAATCATAGTTCCTTTCTTGCTCAAATGTGAAAACATTTATAAACTTCTTTGAGAATACTTAGTTCCCTAATAACTTTTGAGAAATGAACTCAACTCTTTACTTTTTACTTTACTTGAAACTTGAGCTTTAAAACGAAGTTTAAACATTTAATAAAGACTCTTGAAAACTTTAAGAAACTTTGCTTTGACTTACTTCTTAACTTCTAGACTTTACTCTTATCTTCTTTGACTTTGATCTTAACTTTCCTTGAATTGGATTATGGATTCAAGGTTCATGATCTCATGTTTATGGATGATTTCATGATGTTTAGATGTACCCTAGAGAGTTGGAATCAACTAGAAAATGGAGGTACATCGCTTAGAAACTAGTACGAAAAAGTGGGGGAAAAGTGGGGTGAACTGGCGTCCTTGGCACTTTGAGAGGTGTGGGGCGCCAGGCCCCAAACTTCAGAGAAGTCTATGGGGCGCACGCTGGCTGGCGCGGTGCCCCAAGGCCAAAACTTCAGAGGTTGCTTTGGGGCGCGCTGGCTGGCGCGCGCCCCAGCCCCGTTACCCAGGTGTTCTCGATTTTTCTTCTCTGTTTTTCATTCCTAAACCCTCCAATCTTCCCTAGTTCTTTCCCCAAACACTTAGGATCAATTATATCCTCAATACACAACCAATCTAACTCAAAAAACAGCCAAGACACACGAATCAACTCAACCCCCAAGCATCAACAACTTAACCAACAAGAACTTAACGAATTTCAACAAAGTTCTTCAAGAACTCACTAACTTTTCATCCAATCAAGAACCATTCTCTGTATAGAAATAAGATGGGAGTATGGGTGAACTAACCCAACACGAAAAGATATCACATACCTTAATAGGGATCGCCCCCCGACGAATTCCACTCCAAACGCTTGACGTTCTTGGCGAAATCTTGGCTTTTCTCCCTTTCTTTCTTCTTTTCTCTCTTCTCCCAGCCCTAAGCGTATTTCTCAATTCTCCAAACTGACTAAGTCATGTTTTTACCCCAATAAATACCTAAAAACAAATTAGGAAATTAATTAGAGAAAAGACTACTTTGCCCTTCCTTAAATCCGGATTGGGACTTTCCTCAATCCAACTGCCCAACTTCCAAAAGGCATATCTCACTCATACGATGTCCAAATCGCACAAACTCAGCNAGAGGCGTGGGATGTCATGCCCCAAACTTCAGAGAAGTCTGTGGGGCGCACGCTGGCTGGCGCGGCGGCCCAAGGCCAAAACTTCAGAGGCTGCTTTGGGGCGCGCTGGCTGGCGCGCGCCCCAGCCCCGTTACCCAGGTGTTCTTGATTTTTCTTCTCCGTTTTTCATTCCTAAACCCTCCAATCTTCCCTAGTTCTTTCCCCAAACACTTAGGATCAATTATACCCTCAATACACAACCAATCTAACTCAAAAAACAGCCAAGACACATGAATCAACTCAACCCCCAAGCATCAACAACTCAACCAACAAGAACTTAACGAATTTGAACAAAGTTCTTCAAGAACTCACTAACTTTTCATCCAATCAACAACCATTCTCTGAATAGAAATAAGATTGGAGTATGGGTGAACTAACCCAACACGAAAAGATCTCACATACCTTAATAAGGATCGCCCCCCGACGAATTCCAATCCAAACGCTTGACGTTCTTGGCGAAATCTTGGCTTTTCTCCCTTTCTTTCTTCTTTTCTCTCTTCTCCCAGCCCTAAGCGTATTTCTCAATTCTCCAAACTGACTAAGTCATGTTTTTACCCCAATAAATCCCTAAAAACAAATTAGGAAATTAATTAGAGAAAAAATTACTTTGCCCTTCCTTAAATCCGGATTGGGACTTTCCTCAATCCAACATCCCAACTTCCGAAAGGCATATCTCACTCATAAGATGTCAAAATAGCACAAACTCAGCGGCGTTGGTAAGATCTTCCCAAGGGCTTTCCAACCATATCAAGAAGTACTCATAACTCATCCTGATCTAGGAGTTATGGACGTTTGAAAATGACTAAAACTCACTTTCAGACAAATTCCAGATTTCCACATACTTTCCAAAAATGATTATTTTCAGATTTGAAACTCTTTCTAGTTGTTTCTAGGTGCGAGATGTTACATTTAATTTGTTCCCCAACCGTTTATTTGATAATCCAATACTAATAAGTCAAACAAATCACTTTTGTTGTTGGCTTATCGGTTACTGTTCAGTTTTGAACACCCCTACTTCTCTATAATACTTGTGTGATACCATAATTATCATCATTTTCATATCTTGTCAAAAGTTTTGAGCTATAACTGATCCAATATTGTCATTTAAAATATGATCAAAACTATCTAGAAGACTGTCACGCTTCGAGCCTACACCCTGGGCGTGACCGACACTCGAGAACCGTTATTGTTCCCCAAGTGAACCCATGGCCTGGATGACTACTTAGCGGAAGATTTACTCAAGTAAAATGGAGACTCCAAATACCAAACTTAACTCATATAGTCTCAAAACAGCTTAACTCAAGAAATGTTTGAAAGTAGGGATAAGACATAAGTACCCCCTAGACTATGACCGAAATCTCAGAGACACACCTAAATTTAACTAAGGTCTTATTACCTCTCTGAACTCATTTTTTTCGTATTTTTGTGCACCTTGTACTGAGGTGGCACATTCAACCACCCAAGTTGGTTGTGTTTGTACACACTCGCCCGCTGCGTGTGTAAATTATTTTTTAATTAAAAATTATTATTTTAAAAAAATTATTTTTCTTATTTTCTTTATCTTGTATTTAAATTAAGTGAATACACATTTTTTATCTTGTATTGAAACTTTTTTTTACCTACATTCATTTTTTTCACTTTTATTTTTCTATTGATTTTATTTTCTTCGTCTTTCGTTTTGATTTGATTTCAAATTTAATTCCAAATGTCTTGAATTTTAACTAAGTTAATTTTGAACGAATATCAAAATAAGTGAAGAAAATCAAATAAAACATAAAAAAAATAAAACCTTTAAATTAAAGGACAGTTTTAATTTATTTTTTAAAAAATACACATTATTTTTAAAAAATAATTAAAAGGGAAAAGATAATAAATTAATTCAAAAAAGTTTAAAGTGAAAATAAATTAAAATAAATATTTTACAAAGAAACAAATAACAATAATTAAATATATATAAGTTTTAATATCAATAAATATGCATACTATCTAATTATAAAGCTACCAATCAAAAAATGACATGTGTCCAATTTGTGCACGCATCACTTGCCTTCAAGAGAGTGTGCACACTCTCTATGCCATATCAGTGTTTGTGGTGTAATCATTCCATTTTAAATTAATTTAGGGGGTAATAAGACACTAGTTAAGTTTAAGTGTGTCTCTGAGATTTCGGTCATAGTCTAGGGGTACTTGTATATTATCCCAAAATAAAATGATAAAGAAGTATGACATTGTGTGGCGGACTTTTATATAGTGTAAAGAATATAAGACCAAATACAAACATATTATTTATCAAACCATTAGAGTACAGTGAACTTGTTCTCGCTTTATGCCCTCAGATCACAGACTCGACTCTATGTACATCGAATAGCTTTGAGAACCATCCTTGGTCACTTCCTAGTCTTTGCCAAGTATGAGCATTGAGCCCACTGCCAAGGAACTTTACACCAAGTACGAGCCAATACGCCGAGTTGAAGGTGGAGGACCCGGATATGAGAAGTTGAAGGACGATATGGTTAATGGATTAAGTTTTGCAATACTTAATTACAATTTTTATAATAGACTTGAGAAGTGATTCATGTAAATGGTAAATATATTTAAAATGAAACAAAGCAGACAACATAATGAAAAAGAATATCAAACTAGAATAAGTAATGCACAACGTACTGAATCTACAAACATAAGTAAAAATCTGATCAAATGCCTTTTGAAGCTAACAGACTACTTTTGATCTCAAATTAATAAACGAAATGCATTTTCGAATAGTCTCTTCCAAATAGGGTGTTGCATCCACACTCTTTCGACCATGAAATCAATCGGAACTCCCTTTGTTTCAGGCAAGAAGAAGAAGACGAATAATCCCATGACAACGATCCATCCAGAGAAAAAGAAGAAAATGTAGGCTTTCATAGTGCAAAAGCATAGTCAAGAAAAGTTGTGCAATGATAGAAGTGAAAAGCATGTTTGTGCTGACCGCGAAAGCAAAACCAGTTGTCCTTGTTTCCAATGGGAATGTCTTACTAGGAATCAACCAACCAAGAGGTCCCCATGACCACGCGAACGACATTACATACGTACACACGAGTAGCACCACTATTGCTGCAAGTGTCCTGTTCAACGTTCCTGTCTCCGATAAACTTGTTAGGAAAATTGCTCCGATTGCCAACTGAGAAATTAACATCTGACAACAAGCTTGGAGGAGCAATTTTCTCCTTCCAACCTTGTCAACAAGGTAGATCGAAACGAATGTGCTTCCAACATTAACAATTCCAGTAATGATAGAGGACAGAAGCGAGGCATTAGCCTTGAAACCCATAGTCTGAAACAGAACAGGCGCGTAAAACATAATGGCGTTGATTCCAGTAAATTGCTGAAGGATTTGCAACAACACACCAATCACAAGTGGGGGAATGCTAGCAGGCTTCAGTAAGTTCTTCAACGAATGCTTAACTTGCTTGGCTTGTTCACAAGCTGCCACGATTTCTTTATACTCAACCTCAACATCACTGACACCCCTAATCTTCATGAGCGAGGCCTTCCCCTTTTCTTCATTACCATGCTCAACTAGACTCGTAGGGGTGTCAGTGATCACAAAACTACCAATAAACAGAATCACCGCGGGAATAGCTGCAAATCCAAGCGACATTCTCCAACCATGTGGATGTATCGTTGAAGTTCCATAGTTAACAAAATTTGCTATGAATATTCCTATAGTCACAAATAATTGAAACATAATATTCACAGCTCCTCTGTGTTGGATTGGTGCAACTTCAGTTAAAAACAGAGGAACAGTCTCGTTTCCGAATCCAACACCAATACAAAACAAAATTCTAACCAAAAATAAGCATCAACTTGTTCTCCGCGACAGCACTCAAGACAGCTCCAACAATGAAAAAGATTGACGCAATCAAAATGGTAGTAGTCCTTCTTCCTAATTTAGTAGCGGCTTTTGAAGCAAAAAAACTGGCGAAAAGAGCGGATATGTACAAGGATGAAGTGAAGAGTTGGAGAAGCCAATTATCATATTTGCAATAGTTATTTTCTTTAGCATGTAACTTTGTTTGATAAACATGTGGGAAGAATTTAATCAAGAAATCATCCTTAGCAGAAACTCCTCCAGAAAAACCAATATCATAACCAAACATCAGTCCACCAAAAGCAGCAAAAATCCAACAAGACACCACGTATAGTGTGATCTTAGAATTATTCTTATCAACTTTCAACATTTTCGCTATGAAATACCTTTTTTCTGAAAAAGAGTAGAGTATTATATTTATAAACTTATGAACTCTCTACTATTTGTTAATAGAAAAGAGCTACCAAACCAGGTTTATTTATAATGGTATAAGACCTAATTTAGGTAGGATTAGAAATTCTAATCCTATATTATTTAGACTTAAGTTTTATTAGTCCATTCCTTTTCCTAATGCATTGAGGATTTATACATTTAGCACAATATTATTGGAAATTTGGAATCCGAGAAGGATAAGGAAATGTGGTTGCTATATGATTATTTTAGGTAATTTTTATTAGAAAACGTGTGATATTATTTCAATTCCCATTTTATTGTAATTTTATAGGAATCTATTGAAATTTTCTCTTTATTTTTTGCGTCTTTTGGTAACTAGACTTGTATAAGCCTAAATAGTCATAAACTCATAATCTTTAAATTAAGACCCGTGATTTTTAAGTGTGAATGACATTCATAGATATAATTTCAAAACGAAAAGTAGTTATTACTCTCTCTGTCCATAATTACTTGTCCACTTTTGAATTGATACATCTATTAAGAAAACAATAATTGACATAGTGAGTTTACCATTTTACCCATATTAATTATGAAAGTGAGTGAATTAAAAATTTAAGATTTTCAAGAAGTTCTACCTTTTTCAAAGTAATTAATTGAGGGTATAATAGATTTAAAAAAATATTCTTTTTTTGATTTGTCAAAATAAACAAGTAATTAGGGACAACTAAAAAGAGAAAAGTAGATAAGTAATTAGGGACAGAGGGAGTATTGTTGTATAGTCATGATGTGCAAAGCCTTGTTTTGAAATATGGTTTTGATTCCCACTTTAGGGTTCAAAAGTTGACGTTCTTTACTGAAGTTAATGGTTAAACACATGCTTAGATACCACATGCTTAAAGTATCTGATTTTTGAGTTTCATATCTAAATTATCACCAACACTACTATTTAACAAAACACGCCTCAACTATAAGTTCTTTTCTTTTCCTACTTAAAATATCACCGTCATTCAAGTGTTTTTGGGAACAATTGATGAAAGTTGATTTATATATAATTTAATAAATAGTTCATATGAGAAATTCGTATACTTGATAGTTCATGTATGAAACTCGAAAAAATCAAATATTTTAAGTGTGTTTTTGACCCTCTAACTCTATTTTCCTTCCTTTCAAGAGTGTAGACTCGTAGTCTTTGACCGTTGTACAATTGTTCTCCAAGGTGGAACTAGGGGACACAAGAAGTTCATCCAAACTCCATCGTTAATAAAAGTCTATGTTGCTCGGACTCTTCAAAAATGTCAACGGGTGTGTGTCGGATCCTCCAAAAATATACTATTTTTGGAGGATCCGACCTGGGTGCGGCAATATTTTTGAAGAGTCCGAGCAACTTAGATAAAAGTAGATGCACAATATCTGAAAGAAGAAAGCAACGCAAAACATTCAGTGAACTTTACAGAATCAACTCATGCCATTTAATATGATTTGCCTAACCATACAACATAATGAAGAAGAATATCAAACTAGAAGTAAGATTTATAAGCAATGCAAAACTGAACCTACAATTAAAGTATGAGCCCACTGCCAAGAAACTTTACACAAAGTACGAGCCAATGGCAGAGCAATATGCTGCATCAGAGAAGGGATACAACGTTGCTTTATATCTTCCATTGGAGCTAATAAATTAATTAAAAAAAGTTCAAAGTGAAAAGAAATTAAAATAAATATTTTACAAAGAAAGAAATAACAATAATTAAATATATATAAGTTTTAATTTCAATAAATATGTGTACTAACTAATTATAAAGTTATCAATCAAAAAATGACATGTATCCAATTTGTGCACTCATCAGTTGCCTTCAAGAGAGTGTGCACACTTTCTATGTCATGTCAGCGTTTGTGGTGTATTTATTCCATTTTAAATTATTTTAGGGGGATAATAGGACTCTAGTTAAGTTTAGGTGTGTCTCTAAGATTTCGGTCATAGTCTGGGGGTACTTGTGTATTATCCCTTCAAAGTACCTAAATAGACATAAGTTATTTACTCAAAGTCTCA
The DNA here is from genome assembly GCF_019186545.1 of Solanum stenotomum. Lineage (NCBI taxonomy): Eukaryota > Viridiplantae > Streptophyta > Magnoliopsida > Solanales > Solanaceae > Solanum > Solanum stenotomum. The sequence continues at coordinate 55,675,612 of NC_064292.1, forward strand.
AAGGAACATAAACAAGGGAAAACCGGGAAAGACTTCTCAACTACCAATGTCTATGAAACCTCTAAATAATACGATGGATGTTGGAACAAAACCTCGACAACCTAAAGAACAAAACAATAATGTGAATTTCTCCGGAAAGTAAGGGGGCTCACCAAAGCTAGCTGGAATGCAAAGGGATCAACGAAGCGCATATTGATGACCATGAACACATGTCTCTACATCATATGATGTAGGTCGAATGATGTCAATACATTGAATGTACGAACATGTAAGGGGAAAGTTGAAACATCAGCAACTGAACTGACACTCTGGGAAGACATACTCACCTAATCTCAACTCAAATGTGAAAGCAACAATAAGAGATGCAATATATAAAGCTATTAAAACAGTAGATATTAACTCAATATGTATAAAAATACAATAATAAACTCTTTGCACTTATTTGGGAGATTCTCTAGCCAACAACCATCACTATGAGCTACGTGATGATACAACGTCTTGCCCACGTTGCCAGAACTGTCCTATACCTGCCGGGGTATAGAACTCCTCAACTAAGTGGATCCACTAAGTTATGCTTAAAAGCAATAAATAATCATCTAAAAAGTATGACCTTTTACCCATGTTGGCATACATGGTTTTTGAGGATTTTGAGTTGTCTGAACTCATCCCAATATCGGTGCTAAATACTACTCCGAATAATATATAACTCATGCTCAAATGTTTAAAAACATTACTCTTTCTCAAATTGAAAAAGATCCACTTAAAAGAGGTGATGCTTAAGACTCCTCATAAACTCATTTAGAAATCAATGTTTCTCTCGTTTTAAATGTAAAAGTATTACATACTTGGAAATACTTAGTTCCCTTATACTCATTTTGAAACATGAAAATCAACTCTTTTCATTCTCAAACTCATTTACTCAAGTCTTACTTCAAGTTATAGATAATTGCAAAAGACTTCTCAACATGACTCAAAAAGACTTCCTTGAACTTTCCTCTTAATTTTATCTTGATTTGAAAATGTAAATTAAGAGACGTGATTAGGATATGTAAGATCTCTCAAGGATTAATGAAGATTTTAAGTGTGGATATAAAGAAGAGAACATATGTAACACCCCGTATCCGAATCAGGCCAAAAATGCAGATTTTGAGAAGTTGCAGGTGCAACCCACGGTTTCCATCCACGGACTGTAGGTCAGACCACGGCCCGTGCTGGTGGTCCGTGGTTCACCCCTGCAACCCCTCCCCAGCCAAGCTCAGAAAAATCGGCTTAGTCTCGACTCACGGACAGCATACAATCCATAGATCAGACCACGATCCGTGGTTTGTGTCCGTGGATCAAGACCTCCTTTACCCAGCCTCTGACACGAACTACAGTCGACCAGCACAGACCATTGTTCGATCCACAATCCGTAGGTCTGACCGTAGATGAGGGTCAATAGCCAGTTAGCTGAAAATTGTTGATAGGTCAACTTCATATGGTCATAACTTTTACCACAAAAGGAATTATGTGTCACATGACCTATGGTAAGATAGATAATTGAATCCTCTTTCCAACGCCGCTGAGTTTGCTAAAATACAACCTCCGAGTAAAAAGTTATGCTCGTTTTAGTGAAGCCCTGTCGGGCAGACTTGACCGACGACTCTAATCGACGGACCGTAGATTGAACGACGGCCTGTAGGTCCAGTCCGTCGGTCACTCCGACAGCAGTTAAGTCAGGGGTCTTTTGGTCTTTTCCTATTACGTTTAACCCCTAAGATACGTCGTTTAGACCCTAAATCATGAGGTTTTAGTTAGTTTAAGCCTAGAAACATAACTAGAACTTATCCAAGTCAAATCATTAATCAAAACTTAGAAAAATTAGAGCGTAAGAGAAGAAGAGAGGTCAAGAACCCTAGTTCAAGAACACAACAAGGTCCATCAGTTCCAGCCCCGAAATCGAAAGATTTCTCCATGGAAATTGTCATCAGGTATGTGGGATTTCACTAGTGGGTTCCTTTCGCCCATTAGGTCCCTAGAATTCAGTCAGATTCTTGATTCCATGATTATGAACAGACCTAGGTTTCTAGAACTTCAACAAATCATCATGAATTAGTTATTTAAATGTTCCAAATTAGATTATCATTTTATTGCTCAGTTTATCGCATGAATTTCAGAACCCTAGCTATGCATTTCTTTAGTTCTTGAATTACACATGCTAGGTCAGATATTTCAGTATTCAGTTATGCATGCCTCAGTTTATAAATGCATCATTATCAGATTAATTGTTGCATTCTCAGTTTGCATGTTCAGTTCGAGCTATCCAGTAACTTATAGAAATTCAGTGATAATGTATTAATTACTTAATTAATTGGGAGTAGCATAATACCGAGTTGGACTAGGGTTCAGCGTACCTATATAGTCCTAGAACTACGAGCCACGTAGGTGTAAGTCCCCTCTGTGGGCAACATCAGTTTAGTGATCACGCCAGTATGCTTCTATACCTCTGGCAGGGTATATTGGGTCCTCTCGATGGGGCGTATACATCGGACTCTACATTTAGCTCATGTGGTTTTATGTCGGTTATTAGTAGCTCCCACAGTTCTGTCAGACTCTATTGCATTGACCATTTATCAGTATATTCAGTATTCAGTCTCAGCATGTTATAAATTGGTCATTGCATTCAGTTAGCTTAGTATTCAATATCTATATGTTATTTCAGCTTTACTCTATCCTACATGCTCAGTACCTTTCAAGTACTGACGCATACGTGCGCTACATCTTATTGTGATGTAGGTTCAGGTTCTCAGCATCCAGATCACGCTTAGATCGGTTCTCGATCTCCAGTTCAGCAGAATCAGTGATGAGTCCTCATTCTCCGAGGACAATAGTCATGAGTTTCTTTTCATTATTTTAGTCCTTTAGTTTCAGTTTTGCTAGACTTAGCTAGGGCCTGTCCCAGCATTTCTAGTCAATTTAGAGGCTTATTTCAGACATAGATAGATTCAGCTTAGTATTGAGTTAATATCTTCTTTGTATTAAACTCATCAGTTTTTCATTTATCTCAATTATAGTATATGGGTTTTCCCCATCTTTTCATTTTATTTATGATTTAGCTTTCGCATCAGTTTATTATCTTTAGTATGCTCATGATCATGCCAGCAGGGCTAGCTTGGGATCACTTGTGGTCCTAGGTCCCGTGTCCGCATCTCGGGGGGTAGCTCGGGGCGTGACAACATAGGTACGATTCGAGGGAACACACACGGAAAGAAGGGCGGAAAGATAAGGACCTGACGACCCTGGCACACTGAGTGGCGCAGGGTGCCAGCCCCAAAACTACTGGGCAGTAGATGGGGTGCACTGCTGACGCGGCACGCAAGGCCCCAAATTACTACCAGTAGTTTGGGCGCAATGGTGGTGCGGCGCCCTACCCCTCTACCCAGATTTTTGACAAATTTTCTTGCTCAATTTCAAGCCTAACTCATCTAGAATCGAATGATTTCCTCCCAACTCTTTTTGATTCATAAACCCAACACAAATTCAACAATATCCCACCCAAAATCCATCAAGAACAACACTCATTCGCAATACCATCACCTAAGAACTCAAAAACCTCCATAGTTAAGGAATGGGGTTAAAACTCAAGAACTTCTCAAGAAACTCAATCAATCAACTTAATGAACGAATTCATGGATGAAATTACACGATTGGTGTGAGGGCGAACAAACCCAACACTATGAAAACTTACATACCTCGAAGAACACTTGTTCTTGGCGAAATCCTCAAGTTCTTGAAAGAACGCTTGAAACCCTTCTTCTTTCTCTTCTTGAACTTGCTCTAAAATCCCTAAACGTTATTGGAATGTCTAAATTAACTTAGCGTCTTATTATACCCTTTACTTGGGTGGGTAAAGCGTGGGTAGGCCTTTAGGGGTAAGGAAACTACCAAAATACCTTTTTTATGTTGCTTTCATTGCATTCTTTCTTATGTTGCTTTCATTGCGTTCTTTGAAATATCTCATTTTCCAACTTCTGTAAATCCACTTTATTTAGTTTTTTGTAAATGTTTGGAGATAAAAAAAAATGTGGCATATAATAAATGTGCTTAATGAAAAAATAATGTAAATGGGCATAAGTGTTGCTAAATTACCTTGCAACCATTAATGTTGTTTTCCATTAAGGTACCATTACACTTATTCAATGGGCATATTCAGCAAGACTCCCACCCAAGTTTGCCTACATCAGTTTAAAAGGAGCTAGAAAAATGCTTTGATTTCATTGAAAAAGTTGTCCAACCCGGCGTAGGAGGAATTTCTAAGGCAAATGACTCCAAATAGCAATTCTATGACAATCTCTGGTCTAAGTCTAGACTAAGATCAAGAATAACTTTAAAAAATTCATTACAAGGCATAAAACATCAACATGGCATCATAGGCATCACAAACAAGATAAAACATGTTTAATTCCCCTAAAAATGTCTCGTTAGTTGATTTATTTTGCTTGCTTTGGTTGATTTGTTTGCTGCCCAAACAGTTTTACTCTTACATTATTTTGTCTTCTCTTGGTTTAAATAGAAGGGAAAGTTTTGACTTGGATTTTCTTTCGCTATTGCCTTGTCGTGCACATTTATTTTGTGCTTGCCTTTCCTAACAAATGTTTTTCTTTTAGGAAAAAGTTTTAATATTTTAACTATTCCTTTTCTTGTAGGAAAGGTTTTAGGACTCTATAAATATAGGTTTATTCCTTCTAACTTAATTAGCTTTCACAATGTAGTCCTAGGGTTTTGAGAGTTGCAGTTATGGGGGAGAATTTTATGTACCTCCTTGTATTCCGAGTGAATTGGTTGAGATTGTTTCTCTCTATATTTTGTACTCTCATATTTATAGTGTATTGCTCATCTCCTTTGTAGATGTAGGTCAATTGACCGAACCACGTTAAATCTTTGTGTCTTTTGGTATATTTCTCGTTTGTCTTCTTACTCATGGTCTTTCGAGGTTTGCTTTGCTAGCTTCCGCATTACACCTGCTTATTTCGATCCAAACAACACCAACTCAAGTTAATTGGAAAATTATCCTAACGGGGTGATCGTCATTCGTTCGAAATCCATGCACACAAACGAACTTTCTACCCTACCAAATTCGATATGTTGGACTTAACGGAGATGACAAAACTTTCATTGGAGGTCATCGACAAAAAGTGGGTCCCACACTCAAAGCTCCATTTAGCCATTAAGCCACAAGGTAGGTCGAAATGAGTATGGAAGCCTCGAGACCCAAAATCAAAGGTCCACTTATATCAAGCTCGACTCTTCAGAGCTAACAAGGAAAGCAGAATTGCATTCTAAGGCCGTTTACTTGAAGTAGTGTCCGTAGTCAACCGTTCAAACTTCAAAAGTTCCAAAATAAAGAAACTTGCATAAAAACCAAAAGAAGGCCAGGTGATTGAACTGTTAGTCCCAGCAATTCATAAATGACTTGGGATCACTATAGAAAAACTATAAACATCGAAAATATCGTAAAACAGAGAAAATGACCTAAAAGGTCATTACAATCTGGTCACTTTTGGACCGAGTGTGTTCTTCCTTTCATTTGGGCTATGTTGTATTGTTTTAGATTTGAGCTGATGGCATTTTAACTATCAGTCTTTGATTTTGTTTTTTTGAAGATTAATAAAATAGACCACGGATCCATAAAGTTATTTTTTTTTATAAAAAATCTATTATAGGAAAAATAATAAAACAATAATTTTTTTTAGGGTTACTCTACTAATACGTTTGGTTGTTGCTCCTATAAAAACCAACGAGAAACTTTGGGTTGATTTGGTTAACACGAAACAATGAAATATATGAAGACAAATTAATTTTGGAATGTGCTTTCATTTTCAACCTTTCTATTCCAATTTGATTCTGATTTCTACAAAAATAATACTATCAAAAATTGTAAAGAGACATTAGACAAACTCAACCTCAAAAATTGATTTCATTAGGACCTCAAGGATTTGTGGTTATAATAGTGTGACCCAAGCGGCAGCACATTTTCTATGTTGACAATGAAATAGTCACAGACATACACACAAAAAAAGTTGACATAATTCCCTCATATATATATATATATATATATATATATATATATATATATATANATGACCGAAATCTCATGGACACAATTTATCTTTATTAACCCCCCCACCCCTAAACATTTTTTCTCTATATTTCTTTGTACCTTATATGTTGACGTTGAACCATAACTCAACACAATTAGTTGTGGTGATATACACACACCACCATGTGTATAATGTGTATATATATTATTTTTTAAAAAAAATCTTCTTACTTTCTTTGCCTTACATTTAAATTTTCTCAAGTACACCTAATTTTTTATATTTATTTTGCCTTGTATTTAAAATTTTCTCAAACATACATATATTTTTTTTCACTTTTTACTTCTTTCATTGTTTTCTCTCTTTTTTCAAAAATAAAATAAAATTGATTTTACTATTTCTTTTAATTTATTTGAATTTTGATTTCAAATTTAATTCCAAATATTTGAATTTTAAAATAAGTTAATTTTAAATTAATGAAAAACAAAATATAAAAAAATAAATAAAGAACACTTTTTAAATTTTTTTACCGTTAATTAATATTTCTAAATGGCGGGTCTTCATATTTTATCGTTGTCCTTCTATTCCTCTAATGCTTATCAAAAAGGTGTAAAAATAAAAAGTTAAACTTAAATGACTTTTAAATCAAAAAATAAAAAGTAAGAAAATGCCATTTTTTGGGTTTAACTTTTTTAAGTCATTTTAAATTAATTTTAACCTTGCCAAACACTTTCAAAAGCTAAAAATAATTTGAAAGTAAATTTGACAAACTTTTAAATCAATCTAAATAAGCTCTTAATCCAGTAATTATGCTAATAAGTAATAACATAAGAAATTTGAGACAAAAGGCTTTGATAATTTTAAACTTTTTTCATTTAGCTAAATTACGATATACATAATTATTCCTTTTTTTTTGTTGAGCAACTTTCACATATAGCAAACATAAAAATTATATTTGCATGTTATAGCTATAGTTTGTATAATTGCGCTCTATTGCAAATTTTATGTTTGCTATGGAGCTTTTGATTAGTATAATTCGCTAGATACATCCAATTTTATATAAATTGTTTAGTTTTGTATAAATTTATTTATACATAGTGATTTGTATAGTAAGATCTGTATTTATATAATTATAAATGTATAGGACGAAAATATATGTATTTGTATTTGTATATACACTTTTATCTCGCTTTATACAAATACAAACGCATTTTAATACATTTTATACCGAAATGTATAAAATGATTAATTGTATAACGAAAATGGCTAATTGTATATCGTATCAAATGGCAAAAAATTGGGATGTTTGCTGCGAATTACAAATAAAATAAACTATGACTATAACATTTAATTTGAATTAATAGTTTGCTATTTCATACAGTTTTCCCTATTTTTGTTTCCCACCAGGTGTCTGGAGCCCACATTAGAGCTCCGACTAAATCAGGATCGCGCTCTGCAGGACCCATTCGAGGGTGGCGCTGCCAATATGATTTTTCCATACCCAGGGCTCGAATCCGAGACATCTAATCTTGTGAAGCACTTGAATTCATAGAAAATACAAATAAACGATAAAATAACAAAAGTGTATATCAAATATCGCTATCATAAAAATGTAACAATTATTTTTGATAAATCGTATAAAAGTTAAATCCAATTAGTAAAAGTAGCAAAATCAAGCTACGTAATTTTCATAAAATTCTTTATTTACATTAAATTTATTTCTTATCTTATTTAGCATGATTTACTGGGACACCCGGCCTATTCCTTTTATTTTTTATTTCTCATTTGATGCTCAATCTTCATATGAGAGTCTGACTAAATTTCAATTCGCAATAGAAAGTTCCACATTAAGAAAAAAATGCTTTCTAAAAAATTCGACTTCATATTTTAGAAGATTCAAATCCAAAAAGATACCACTCCGTCGCAACGTTTTTTTATTATTCTTATCCATAGCCACACCATTTTCAAGGACAAGAAAAGCAAATGAAAGTTTTATTTCATTATTTTATTTTACAACGTAACGTATATATATATTATTAAAAGAATATGCCATAGCGGGAAAAGGACGCGGACCTCGAAAATCACCCATAACGTTACAATTTTTCTGTTAACCACTCATAATACGCCACGAATGTCTGAATACAGCTGTCACCCCCTTCACCAAAACCCGCAGACAAAACTTGAAAAACAGTAAATACACACGTTTGATTGGTCCACGTGTACAGCAACACTTTCAACTCCTGTAAAATCTAGCCGTTTGCCCTAACCACTCTTTCTTCTTTTTCCCCACTTTCTGTTTCCGCCATTGTAGTGTCCAAAAAGAAAAGAAAAAATTCAAGAATGGGGAAACTCATCTGCGACTCAACAGCATCGTCGCCGGTGATTCCATGGCGGGATCCTACCTCTACACCCTCATCTATCGACCTCGTTGACCAATCATCGACGGCGATCACCCCTGTCGCCGTCGTTGATACCTCTTCCTGGGAAAATGTTTCATCTTTAGAGGACCAGCAGAGAAAGCATTTGACAAAGATTCAGTCTAGGGGAGTGCTGTGGAAACATCCTCAGGATCAGAACGCTTCCATGGTTTTCCGGCTGAGCCACGGCGGAGAAGTCGAGGCAGACGGAAACTGTCTTTTTACGGCTTGTGGGAAATCAATGGGAGTTAAAACGGTGTCGTGCGCGAGAGATCTGAGACGGCGGACAGTGCGGAGGTTCCTTGAAGATCTTGGATCGGAGAAAGAAGCGATTGAATCGGCGATTAAGCACATGTATTCTCCGGATCTGAAATCTGGTTGGGGTATTCATGTGGTTCAAGAGTTGAAGCTGTTAGCTAAGAAGGACGATAGAGAGGTTCTGGAATCGGCTATTTCCGAGCTTGTTCACCTCGGAATGCAGCGGTATTTTCCTATCCATTTCGCCTAATTATTCATTTTATTCTCATTAGGGATTGTTATTTGTTAGATCTGGATGAGAAAGTTTAGATCTGGTTCATTCCGCTGACTATCATGCATTTTGCCATAGAGAATAGTTTTCTTTGAAGTGGGAATTGCTTTTATGTGTAATTCATTTGATACGAAGAAGAAATCAAAGCTTTGTTTGCTACGTTTTCAGCACTGTCTGTATCTGCCCGGAAAAGATTTTCAAAACTTTGCTTTTTCTGGTATAGGTGAAGCAAGTGTAAAATTGAATGAGTTGCTTTTAAAATTTTATTGGATATGGTTGTGTTTTTGACAATATTTTTTTGACATTGAAGAGAATTGGCTGCTGAGTCTATATACAAAGAGAGATGCATAGCTGTGGATGATGGCCCAAGTTGGGCCAAGTACATGTCAATTTCTGGTTCGCCTGATGATGAATATGATATCATCACTTTGCAGTATACGGAGGAGGGTTTATTAACTGTAGATGAGAATATTGATGGTCATGCGGCTGCATTTGGAGACGATATAGCGATTGAGTGTCTTGCAACCGTGTTTAAAAGAGAGATCTTTGTGGTAAGAAACTGATCTTTTTCTTTTGCATGAACAATTGCTTGCTCTTGAATAATTGCCACCTGTATTAGTTTGCACAATAAGGTTTCACAATCAGCGCATACATTCTTTGAAGGTATAACAGTATGCAATGTATTTCAAATGGTGCTATTCAGGCTTTTCTCTATATGAAGCTGCATAATTTGATAAAAGACAATGTCATGAGAGCAATAGGCGATGACATCCATGAGAACAACGCTAATGAAAGTAGGATGTTTAGGAAGATTATCTTGCTAGTGGATGTGCCCGTTCCCCATTCCTTAATTTGTAACGACAACAGACATTGATAAAGCGAGTTTAGCTATTCTTTTCATATGTTCTTTTTTGTTTATTGATAAATAAGAGATGATCCCACCAAAGGATTTTGATAGATTGTGTGCAAGTTCTTTCTCAACTCCTATGTTCCTTACAGCTTCTCAATTGTGTGATGTTGGATTGTTTGTTAATCAAACAATTTTTTTCCTAAGTTTTTCTGTCGGTATATAATTATTAGGTGCAAGCACATGGATCCGACGCAATGGTTAATGAAGAAAATTGTGTCTTCTTTCTCCCACATCGTCCCAAATGTGAAATATGTGAACCTCCTTTCTTCCTTTTCATGAAAGGAACAGGTACAGAAATTTTTGCAATGAAAGATCCTACTGCTAATATTTTATGATTTCCCATCTGAGATTGTACGTTGGCAATTGCAGGTTGGTGTGGTGCTGGGGCTGATCATTATGAGCCTCTTATTGCTACTCCTTCAGCTTATGTTTCCCAGGAAAAGGTAGCATTGGTACTGTAGGTCATTAGTTGAGGTGTTCTTGTGGTAAGAGAGGTAGTAGTTAGTTGTTTCTTCTCCCCCCAGGATATTTGGTTTTCAATTGGAAAGATGTTCCCGATTCTTTTCTAGGTTTAAGGAGGAAGATGTCCAATTGGGACATCAAATTTTTGTTGAGGGTATGTAGGATTTGGTGTATTTCGAAGTCCATCATCATCAGGCTTGGTTATATTTAGTTGTGTTGCCGGCTCGTTTTGTTGTGCATTTTTTTGAGGCTAGTTGTAGTTTGCTGCTGGGGTACTATATTCACTATTCTTTTGATAGCTGGAATAGGACCACTTATTTTGTTGTAACTGGGTGCTGAATTCCAATCTTAACAAGGACATGGCTTCTCTTTTCATGTCGGTTCCTGTTTCTTTTCTTTCCTCTTCTTCTAGTTTTGTTGAACACCACCATTAAGTATCTTACTAAATGGTATCTTATGTACCTCAATTCCCGACTTAGAACAATTATGAAGTTCTTAACATTTCCTCTACAAGAATGGTGAGTATTACTAACAAGTAACAGCTCAATAACAAGCTAAAGATCATATATGCAACAAATCAAACTCTAAATGAGTGGCAAGCTTGTACGACCCTGTAATCATTAGTGTTTTTGGATACCCTTCCATTTTGACTCAATTACAACATCACAATACTCTCTAAGCTTCATGACACAGAACAACCCTTTAACTTCCTTGTACAAATATCAAAACTTGAACTCATAGAAGAGTTAAGGACTTACAAAACCTTTAAAATTTCTTCACTTAAGGTGGTGGTTGGCAAGAATTTGTGGTGTGCGGTCGGCCGGAGATCGGAGTCAATGGGACTCTCGCAGTGGAAACTCCAGCGATTTGGGGAGACGAAGAGGCAAACAATTGAAATGAACTAGCACTATAAACAAAAATCCAATTAGCTATGAACTTTGTCGTTAAATTGCTTATAACTAATAAGATTTTGTGACAATTCGTTGCTAAATTGAATTAGCAATAAATTTTGTTATTTAGCTACAAAATTTATATATCGTTAATTTCTAGTCATATACACGTGGTTAGTGTAAGAAATATAGAAGAGTCGTTCCAATATATTGTAACTGTATATGTGTATATCAAACCTATCAATTCTACGACTAGCCATTTTTCCTAATTTATTTAATTATGTAGAAACAAAGAATGTAAGTATTTTCCATCAATATCAATAATTATAGCAGATCATAGTCCACGTCTCATATTAAATTAAACTAAATACACGCCCATACCACTATACTAATATTTGATTTTAATTTGGACCACATTATCATATTGTGACGTTGGCAAGTTTCTCAAAAAGGAGTGCACATAACGCTTTGAATAATTCCATCTCGAAATGAAAAAAGAAAATTAGAAACTTTATAAGGATACGTTAAAAATCAACAGTTGAGGCGTAACACCACCTTTTGAATTAAAATCTAAGAGACAAATTTGTGTTGGCCTAGATTCAAATCAGATAATATCTTAACCGTGGATCAAAATCAATACATATATATATATTTTGATAAATTATAATTAATCTATTGGCATACAATCATACATCATTTTTTTCAAAGCTTATCCTCTAATTTAAGATAGAAAAAAAGGGGCCCTGGGGGAAGAAAGAAGTTTGAAGATTTTGACTGATTTTTGAACAATTTAATTGTATTTAATTTATAATCACGTATATCAATTATTGTGATTGAGACAATACAAAGGATGTCACTGAAAGCTACTTGTCTTGTCCCTTACGCGGTATTTGACTGGATATAAAGTTTAAAATATCAAACACAATTGTATGTACATCGTAAAATTTGATGATATGTTGGATATTAATATATTATAAAATTGCTAGTAAAGAGAATATAATAGTATATAAATTATTTTTGAAGTGTTTTAATTTGATCTATCCAATTTCATCAAGCAAGTTGACATTGATGATTGAACTAGCTTGTCAAGTTCATCATTTGATGTTTTGTTTTTTTCAAGATAGAAGTTGTTTTGATGTGGTTCTTGAGTAGATGAAATGATTAAGCCAACCATAAAGTTGATTTACTCTTATCTAATGTAAGAAAGTCATAAAAATCATGAGGAATAGATAAAAACGAATTCAGAATTTCGTGAGTTCAGCTGAATTCATTATTTTCGGTTCAAAGTATAGATGTATACATATACAGAAGAAATTTAAAAATATATATGCTTATAATAAGTGGAATTCTTGCATTCATTTCATTGGAACAACAATATGTTAAGAATATCTGTGTTAAGTTTTAATTCGACAACTGGATTTAAAGTCAATGAATTAGCGAGCCAAGTGTATGGAGCTGATAGAATGATGACGTAGAGCCCGACTTAGTGTATTTATCCGTCTATGAACTTTGCAGATGTATACACAAGAAAAAGCTAGTGGCTTTGGTGATCATAAAAACTCGATTGATGCAGGTAATGTCACGCAATTAATCTTCAAATTCACCTATGATTAGTGATGGACTAATTTAAACATAAATTCACATTTAAATTAGCAGACTTTTGTAATAGAGATTAGATATTGATTATACATGATATACACACGATTAATTAAAATTTAAATGGTCGGATGAACGGCTATTTAGATTAATTCTTCTCATAAACATATTGAACAACAAAATGGGCTTTCTACAAATTCAAAAACAAATGTCAGGCCCATTGGCCCAAGGAGAAATTTCTATTTTCTGGTAGACTTCAAAGATTTATAAATTTTTTTTTTTGCAGGATTTGAAGTTTGAATTATAGTGAAGTAGTTCCAATTTAGACTTAGCAAAGGTAAAAATCTAAATTATTTTTGTCTTTTTTCATCTCTATTTTTAAGTTATTATTTTTAGTTGATTGCCAAGTTTTTATGAGTTCTTGATTCAACTGGCTTTGCTGTGTTATGGGGTTTAAAGATTCTGCCAAAAAAAATCAATTTGTTGTTCTAATTTATATCTCATTTAATGATGTGATTAGGATCTCCAAGTTGAGTTTTTTTTTCCTTAAACAGTTGAAAAGATTGTACCTTTGCTCTAAGTTTAGAGGCAAATAAGCAAATTTGGGACTTCTGATGTGTTTGGTCATTTTCGAGCTAAGAATATGTATACAAATACAATAACAACATATCCAGTGTAATCTCACAAGTGGGATCTGGGAGCGTAGCGTATACGCAGACCTTACCCTACCTCAATTGGTGGATATACTAATGACCTGCTGAATTTTTGGATTATGCTAGAATGCATACAAAGAGTGTGACAGTAGAAGATGCAATAAGATCTAGGCTTGAAAAAAAAAAACACGAGGTGATTTCTTTCCACCTGCATAAGTCATGGTGGTAGAGTTATCTAGTATTTGTGTTGGTGGGAGGTAGTAGGTATCTGGTGGAATTAGTCGAGGTGTGATTGAAATGCAATTTATATCTAGGTTACATGCCCCGCAGATGTGTGTTTAGCTGCCATGGCCTTAGTATCGGAGCTGCTCATCGATGCTTGAATTTGGATAGATGAAATCCTAAAGCATAAGTATATTGGATGTCTATGATCTTGAAATGTCATTGCTTTTCTCTAATGATGAAATGTCCTATGGATTTACTCTTTAGCGCTATTCATTTTGCCTATCTTTAGCAGAATACGCGAGTTAAACACTGTCTGGTGTTGCATCAATCCCATTTTGATGATTATATCGATCCTAATTCCTACCTAAGCCTAAAAAGGTAGGAATCCGATATACTTCACAGTAATATACTTGCAAACAATTATATGCTTATCTATTCAGTGTATTGTCTTTTTACATTTATGTTAATAACAGGAAGTTCCTTGTTGGATATCCTCAAGCTCATGTTAGAGAAAACTAAGTTTCAGCAGAAATTTGTATTGAAATGACTGTCTAGGCAGTCGATGATTTGGAACTGATCTTAGATAAAAGGTGTCGTTATACGTTTCAATTACACAATGTGGGAAATCATTTATTTCATTCTGATCATATAAAATGTGTTATCTCATACTTTTCCCTTGAAACAATAGAATAATTATGGTACATTCTCTTCATTGAAAACAGAACGTGTTAAACGTTTGGTGATATATAGATTTGTTCGTACAAACATTTTCCGCAACAATTTGTTCCAGTTTGTACATGCTAATTCATTCTGTAAGTTGTCCAATATCCGAGGCAAGATGTACCAGAGCTTATGTTTAAGCTGATCTTCATTTTTGCTTGCTAGTATGTAAGTCCTTAGATTTGTCGTTTGCAGAAGTATGAAATAAGTACATTGTTCGGGGAAATCTTCATTTCAAGATGAAACACTAATATATGATGTGTGATGCAGAATCAGTCTGGAGATAGACGATTCTGAAGAATGGATTCCGAGCTGGTACTACATACCGGTGGATGTCACTGTAAAAGAGTAAGATGGCGAGTCTATGCACCATCTAGCATTGTTGCGTGGGATTGTAACTGCTCTGACTGCTCCATGAGAAGAAACACACACTTCATAGTTCCCTCAGAGAGATTTGAACTTCTCAGAGACTCCAAGGAGTTCATTACAACCTATACATTTGGTACTCACACAGCTAAGCACACCTTCTGCAAAGTTTGTGGCATAACTTCATTTTACATTCCACGATCGAATCCAGATGGAATAGCTGTTACATTAAGGTGTGTTGACCCTGGCACGCTAACTCATGTTGAGATCAAATGTTTCGATGGACAAAATTGGGAAGGCTCGTACGAGCAAACTGGCATTGCTTCGTGCTCAAAGGCAACAGATGAAGACTCAAAATGATATCAGCTTCTGGTGAGCATAATGTATCACTTGATAAAGCTTGCTGCTGAAGGACCTTTAGTGAATTGATGAGATCATGTAAAAAATTGGAAAATCCTTCATGGTTGTTGATCAAGTTTTCTTGATTCATTTTCTCTATCTATTTTTCACAAATTTGTATTGTTATAATTTGATACCTATATGCTCCAATATTTTCTTATGCATTAATGTATTTTCCCTTACATACATGATTTTATTATTCTTTACTTGTGCCGACGATGGTAGGGATAAAGTTGTGTATACATCATTTTTTCAGACCTCACTTGTGGAATTTGAATTATATTTTGTTGTTGTTGTATAGGTTGAATTTTGTATAAGGTAGAGTTCAATCATTGCTTCATTGTGAAAATTGAAAAAATTATAAAATTTCAAAAAAAGTAATTTTGTTTTCAAAGTGAAATATGATATTTGGAAATGGTCACATACCAACTAAGCTATTGTGTTTGATGATATTTCCCTTTTTCTAACTATTTTTTATTTTTTATTTTACTTCTCAAATGGTCAATTTGTGACATCCAAAGGTATAATTGTTTAATAATTCCATAAGCACTTAATAAACTCAGCATGGAACTGTTCTTCTGATTCTTTTCATGATCAATTACTTTTTTATTTGTTTCCCATTATTTGTTGTGCTTATTGGATGCGACTAAATTCGAATTCATGTTGATTTTTTTTATTATTTGAGGTAAAACATACACTTTCTAATAGAGACAATTTCAACCTTGCGCCAGACTTGAACTACGAGATCTCTGATTAAGTACGAAGAAATATTTAACACTCCATTACAATCTTTTTCGATTTAGCAAAAGTAAGGAACAACTAATTACTTTTAATTAACCACCAAAGGTTGTCATGGAATGGTTCCTTCTGTTCTTAAATAGAATAATTATGAGATCTCAAATTCAAATTTTGGGAATGAAAAAAAATTGTAGTAAAGACTAGAGAGCGTTGATCTGAATTTATCGAAACTCCAAACCGAATATCGGACAAGCTACTATCAACCTTAGGACATGGAAGAATATAAAAATAAATAGATAAAATTTTACAACTTGTAAGAACCAAGATAGGTAGCTATTGGAGTTGGTCAAGAGACATGTCCATGTCTCCATGATTCCAACAGAGGAAAAAATAATTAGCAAAACTAGTACTTATTTAACTTGATCAATTAGATCTTATATACATTAACGGTTGGTAATGCCAACATCCTGCCTATGACGAGGCTCAAGTAATGGGCTATAGATGGCTTGTGTCGGATTTATGATCAAACATGATGCTTGCTTGATTAATTTTGTTAAGAAGAAATAAAGTTATGCAATTTTGCTATGAGCTATAGCTTTTGACATGTTGATAAAGGTTTAACCCTGGAAAGTAGTATATCTATCAGAATTAAGGTCATGAGTTCGATTTCCAGAAACAACTTGGTGTGTGGGAGGGACATTGTTGGATAATCCCAACCTGCCTACAGCGAGGCTCGGTTGATGGGTCGGGAAGGTCCGGGTTAGAATCATGGTCTTATACGCAATATATAGAGTTAATGGTCAAAAATACACCAAAACTATAACTTTTTCGCGAGTTCCATAACTCAATTATCCATTTTGTTTTCTTTACCTAACTAAACTACTTTTTATCTTCTATTGAAACACATCTCATGTTGAGTTGGTCAAATATTTGTTCCGAATCGACAACAGGCGTGTGTAGACCAACTCAACATCGAGATGTGTTTTAATAAAAAGAGAGTGATAATTATTTAGGTATGAAACTCACGAAAAGGTGATAATTTAGATAGGTAAATAAAATATGATTAGTTACAGTATAAGAATCGCGAAAATGTGACAATTTAAGTGATGTTTTTTTACCATTAATTGTTTTTGGTTATTCCATTGACTTTCCCATAGATAGACGTAGTCCACAACTTGTGGGAAATTCCTTTTGGCCAATATTAGGTCATAAAAAAATGAAGTTCCTATATTCCAAAATACTAATTAATGTATAGTTGTTAATTATTTAATTTACATGATCATTAGCTTAAGTTCTTTGATCAATTTGGCTTGGATTAACCATGTACACGTTTTGTTTCCCCACTTGCATTTACACGTTTTGTTTCCCATATATAAAAGCTGTAGCCTTATGTTGTTTCTCTAGCTAATTTGTGTGGTAGGACGTATCGTAAATAGTCTCCCTACCTTATAAAGATAGTGGTAAGATCTGCGTACACTCACCCTGTATTATGTTGTTGTTGTTGATTTTTCATAGTCATTGTTTCTATTAACTTTTTGTTTTTGCTTGCCTTTTTCCTATCATCAGCATAAGGTCCATTACATATATTTGCTGATAAATTGTGGAGCATGAAGTGATTTTTCTGTATATTTCCAGCATTAAGGTCAGTAAAACTGATTAAGTTTCACTTTTATTTTCCTTAGTTTTTGTTATTCTTATTTTTGTTCATGGCATTGTTCATTAAAAGCAACCTTATGGTGTATATGTATTCATTTGCCATTTGCATGAATTTTTTTATATATAAATTTATGCTATGTATTGAAAGTAATAAGTTGAGATGAAATTGACGGGGTGTGCTACATCTGTCTTTGTATATATAAAGAAATCCGCTAAATATGTAAAAATATTTGATTATGAACATAGTTATTGTTGTAGAGTGTAGACTAACTTGAGTTCCGCGTGGCTGGAGGAATCCATAAACTTCAAATACTGGATCGGCCTTTGCTTATGATCAATTGTTGTTTCCTTTGTTTTTTTAATCTGATTTCTTCATGATATCTCTGGAGAACTTCTTTGTTCTCTTAAATTTTAATCATTTTATTCCTTCATTAACATCTAAGAACAAATACTATAGTCTATATAGTCACATATAAAAAGGACAGTCTGGTGCACAAAGCACATGCACATCCCGCGTTAGAAGGGTCTGAGGAAGGGCTGCTTTTTGACTAACTTCAAAGTTTGGGTTCAAACATAATAAGTTTCTGTTCTGTTTGAGTTAGATAGCTTTCCATGTATCTCTGGGATTCTGTTTTTTTTTGTGAATTTAGTATGTTGCTGTCTGTTGTTTTCCTGCAGAATTTAGTTTCTCGGGGAAAGATGAAGATTGATACGTTCATAGATAACATCAAACTTCTGTTTCACCAATGGGAATTGGGATATTCCATTATGTTTAGCATAACATTGCAGGCTTTTCTTATATTTTGGACATACAAAAGAAGGAATTTAGTTGGAACCGTGAGAAAGACGTTGTGGCTTGGGATTTTCCTTGCTGCTGATTTCGTTGCAACGTTGTGTCTAGGAGCCATCTTTCACTTGCCTTTGGGACCGAGTGTGTCATCATCATCCGATGATCATAACAAAAAAATCAAGAACCTTTTGATTATCTGGTCACCCTTCATCCTACTGCACTTGGGCAGGCACAGTACACTTGTAGGAATTTCCTTGGCAGATAATGAATTCTGGCTGAGTCATTTCTTTAAATTTTTATACTATGAGTTCATAGCTCTGATGATAAGTATTCTGGGATCCTCGACAAGATGGTTCACTTTGGCATCGCGCATCATGTTGGTTGGAGGCTCTTTAAAGTTTGCTGAAAGAGTTTTGGCGCATAAAAAAGGAAGCATGGATGAGCTCCGTAGATCCATTTTCAAGGAAAATGGCCCCGGTGGCCTTGGCATTTTGGAAATCAATCAAATATTAGATCGTCTCATTAGCGCACATAGACAAGGCCATCTTCAAGAACAATTTCACAATGAAGAAAATGATCATCTAGCCGATGATACTAACAATGAAGCTGATGTTCTTCTTGTGGCCTCCAGGGAAGCAAATGTAATAGCCCTGTGTAAAGCTTATCATGCTTTCAACAAGCACAAAGACCTGTACGTTGAAAGTAGGTCGTACGAAGATTGCTACAGGATTAGAGGTGGGCGTTGGCGCGGAGAAACTTTTAACGTCAGAGATGCTGCTACTGCTTTCAACAACATAAAGATGGAACTATGTTTTGCCTATGATCATTTCTACACAAAAATGGCATTCTTGCATACTTGGTGGGGCTGGATTGCTCGATTTGTAAGCTTACTTTCAGTATTTGTCGCGCTTATCCTGTTTTCTGTTGGAGTTTCCACCAACGATGAATTTAACCGAGCAGACAACTTTGACAAAATTGTCACCTTTCTCCTGATAATTATGGCATTCCTCCTTGAGGCAGGGAGTTTGATTGAGTCCATACTGTCGAAACGCTTTTTGGTGCAGATAGGGATCCGTAAGGGGAAAATGTGGCGCCTTTTGGAGGGATTTATTGTAAGGCTTCCAGGTAGATGTATAATCACCCGAGAAGAAAATCCCACCTTAAAAATAGGACAGTTCAGCTTACTTCCTTACTGCTTTAATGATTCCAAGCAGAATGCCCCTTTTAAAAAGTTCTTAGGCTATTTTGATCTGAAACAGTTCTGGAATAACCTTAACTACATTAGCCGTATCTCCATTGAAGACGTTTATGATCATCGGCCTGATGAGGAAAGCAGATTCCTAAATTTGGTCTTTGACTGTATTGCACAACGACTAAGGAGAGAGCGGATGGAGGATGATCACTTCAGGTTCCAATCTCTCATCAGCACAGCTGTGCGTGACCAAATACCTGATCATGTCTTCGAATCCACGAATTTTGAAGAATGTGTTATAGTTTGGCACTTAGCCACAGATGTGTGCTACAGATTATACTATCACTTGGAGGAATCACATTATCTTCAGTATGCCAAGTACCTCTCAGATTACATGTTATATCTACTGCAAGTTCATCCAGAGATACTGTCACCACTGACAAGAAAAGAGCTACAAAGCTATCGAAATGTATGTGATGCAGCTAACAGATTCTATGATGACATGGAGATTCAGAGTCAGGTAATAACAGAGATCGTCGATAAGATTGAACCTGCATACACTAATTTACGTGGAATCCCAAGAGAGAAACGACCAAGGAACATCTCTAACTTGTTACTAGATGGCTATGAACTAGCTCGAGAGATGGGTTGTCAACGTATCCGGGAGTATAGGCTAGGTGAAGAAGTGGATAACACATGGAGAGTGTTATTTGAAGTCTGGGTGGATATACTATCCTATTCTGCAGTTTTTGTTCCAGGGAAACAACACGCTGAGCATCTTGTCACCGGTGGAGAGTTCATAACATATATCTGGTTGCTTATCATCTACTTGATCGAGAACTGATCGATTATTATTGTTTTTTTTTTCTTTGTTTAAACTTTCTCTCCAGTTCAATGTATACTTGGATGCTATGTATTGTGAAAAAATGCTGTTACAATATAAGATGTTGAATGATCAAGAAAGCTTTTCATTTTATTCACTGAACCAAAGAAGTATATATTTACAGTACAAAGAGTGCTAGTAAGAGGAATATACAATAAAGAAAGACAAATAAAAACAGAATTAAGCATTGTTGTATTAAGGTATTTTGATGATTTAACAAACTATGGTAAAATAGGATCTGGTAAAGGAACCTGTTCCTTCACGACAACTCAATGGGGTGCAGCTGTAATGCAGCCAAAACTGCAGAGGTAGGTGGGCACAGCAGCAGAGGTGCAGAGTTCTCGGCCAATGGCGAGCTACTAGGTTGTTTTGTCTTTCTTATTCATTAGACACATTGACAAGAAACAACCTAGTTTTTGCAAATGAAAGATATTCAAAGCAAAAGTCAATTCTCTCATGGAAGAACTATTCTCAAGCAGCAAGGGACCTGATCAAGTCATCTACAGAAGTCTTAAATTATCATTTGAGTTTAGTGTCTTGTGTTTGTATGTTGTAAGATCTATTCCTACGTTATAAAGGAAATCAGATCGTGTCAGTTTAAATCGCAAAAGAGTTGTTAACCAAGTTGTGTTTGTTTGAAGTCTATGTTAACTAGAGGTAGTTGATATAATAGGCAATAGGGCTATTGCTTTGTATCTTGTAATAGAGGTGTTACAAGGTGTGTAGGATTAAGAGTTTAATCCTTTGTGATCACAAGAGTCTGTACTCGCAAGTTGCTTAAAGTTAGTGGAGTTTTGAGAAATCCTGTGTGACAGGCCGTGGTTTTTTTCTCCCTTGAGCAAGAAGGTTTCCACGTAAACTTCCTTGTTCAATTTGGAGATAAGATACTGATGTGCTCGTGTCACCGCCTATGTAAACAAATCGGCAAGTTGATCATGAGAAGAAATGTGTTGTAGAGTGATGAGACGATGGATAACCAATTATCAAATGTAATGGCAGTCCACCTCTATATGCTTTGTGTTTTTAAGTTGCACCAGGTTTGTGGCTAGTTTAATCGCACTAGTGTTATCACCATGCAACACTGTAGGAGATGTAATAGCGACACCGAGATCAGATAATAGCCGTTGTAGCCAAACAATTTCCGAACTTGCTGCCGACATAGCACAATACTCAACCTCCATAGATGATTTAGACATCCTGTAGAGAATAATGAAATAATCCGAATGAGTTGTAGTGAAGCCAAAAGGAGAAAGTGTTGACGTTTCATTGGTTGGATGGTTGGTTGGCCACTTGTACACTCCGTTCTTAGGCGTCCCCCTGCACAAATCCTTCACAAAAAACTTGAATGGTGAAAACTCAACTTGTTAAGAGACAGATTATACAGCAAGCCACAAGAAGAATCTGTGTTTAGGCAGTAACACCAGACCCCATATAATCGGAGCGACATCCATAGTTTTTCTATTTCCAAGTAAAACTAAATAGCTAGCAGTAACACTATATTTTCCAGTGGGGGTTAATGTGCATCTGTCTCCTACATACCAATTCACCATTGTGAGCTTCATTTTATGCATCCTCTTCCAATACCAACTACAACCCGCAATATTACAGGCCTTGATAGGTCGACTGCTTTTAATATACTCTGTGGGTGTATAAAAACAAACCCCCAAAAGTTATGCAAGGAGAATAGGACAGAATTAATGACCTGCAATTGTCCTGCATATGACAGATGCCTAGCAGCTACAGCTGAAATCTTTGTTGTAATCTTCAAGAGAAGGTGGTTGCAATCCTGTTTGTTCTACTTTTTAGGAGATAAGGGCAATCCCAAGTATCTAATGGGAAACTCGCCTAATACAAATCCAGTAAGTCCCAGAATTCTTGCTTTGGTTTCTTCATCAACACCTGCTAGGAAGACACTGAATTTCTCCGTATTTGTCGAGCATTTTGGATGTAAGCAATATTTGGACAGTTTGGTAAGGCTGTCATGTGAACTTGTGAAAGAAATAATTGAAGTCTGGTGATTATGCAGCACTGCCAGGAAAGCTTTTCATTTTATTCACTGAACCAAAGGAGTATTTATTGAAAGTGTATTTTATACTGTCCCCTTGGGTTGCAAGGGTGGTTTGTAATCTTACACAAATAGAACCTTAGTCTACACTCAATTATTTTCTTATTCTTCTTTTTGATACAACGCCTCACCAAACTAACTTTCTCTCTTCTCTTTTTGATTACACAGTAATTCACTCAGAACAATAATGCTTAATACAAGTAGAACACAGATTGTAGGAAGGTTCAGTCAAGATGTATATATCTTCAGTCTTTATATAGTGTTGAGGAAACCCGAGAGATTTGATCCTTGTTTCCAAGAATAAGGCAAAGTCTTTTATTGACTTTGATATCTTCTATGCAAATCAGTGCTGCAGCTTTGATATTTTAGGAGTTGTCCGTCCTTAATATCTTCTTGACGATTTCCTTTTGTGCTTTCCTGCATATCATTCATCAAAATTAACACTAACATTTATAAGCAGTACAAAGACTGACAGTAATAGGAAATATACAACAGACCGTTCATAGTTTTCAAGCAAATGGAATGATACAAGTTCAGATCAGCTGGCTGCTTTGCTTCATTGTGCTGTTTTCATGTTACTCTTTGGATTTTATTGTACTGTACCTCGAATAGATATCGAAAGTCTGGAAATTGATTGTAATTCATGAACATATTGCATGAACTGAGATGACATGTTTGAGACTTCTATGGAACAAAGAGAATTTAGCTTCTCCAATCCTTTTGGAAGCTCAACAAGAGAAGGGCAATATCCAAAATTCAATGTCTCAAGCTTTGTCATTGCGCCATGTGGTATCTCTTCCCAACTTTTAAGATTTTGACAATGTAGAATGGATAATTTCTTCAGTTTGGGGAAGCCTTCATGTCCAAACTCAATGTTTTTCCCATCATATGAATTGCAAATTGATAGCACCATAAGATTAGACAGATGTTGGAGAGACCTTAGAGGATCTTTAGTAAGCTTACTGTCCCATAAATATAAACTCTTAACATAGTGTAACTTACCAACCCAATCAAGTAAATTATTCATCATAGGACCACCAATACAAAGCTTTTCCAGGCTGTACAGTTGAGGGAATGGAAACTTGTAACTTTCATCCTCAAAAGAACCTTTCATGGTAAAGGATCTGAGGAATTCCATCCTTTCGACAGCCTTAAACAAGGGAAGCAAATGTAAACCTTGTACTGCACCAATCGATAATTTTCTTATCCCTCTTAAATTAATTAGCCCTTTTGCTATAGCTTCTGTCATTTTGAGTCCAGCAAGCGTTTGCAGATCTACAAAGGCTTCAATAATCCCATCCCTAAGATTCACTACCTTGTCGGCAAATGATCCTTCAAGAAGAAGATGTCTCAGCTTCTGCCAGCCTTCTAAATCATCAGGCAAGTCCCTTATAAATGTGTCCCTAATGTCCAAAGTTTGTAATCTCTTTAACTTCTTGAGAGACACTGGTAGTTTCTTAATCTTACCACTCCTCAATCCTAAATACCGCAGTAAAGATAGATCTCCTATGGCATCAGGCAATGATTCATGACAAAAACCTTGAAGTTCCAAGACACATAACAATCTGAAGTCATTTAAATTAAGGGGTGCTTGGTGCTGATTTAGTTCAAGTGCAAGAAAAGAGTACAGCCCGCTAAAGTTTTTTTGAGAGAACTTACTCGTTGAAGTACCATCATAGCTGGCACCATATAGAAATGCACGATGACATCTCTCAGGGAACGCACGCTTTAAGCTTGGAAGGATGACAGTAAAATGATCTCCTTCCGATCGTCTCAAAGCAAATTTTCGCATCCTTCTGAGGATTCGACAAGTTTTGACCCTTCCATCTATGTTTCTCTTGACTACCTGAATCATGTTCCTGTGGATGAGCTCATCTAGTTGATCCTGTGCTGATTCCTCCAAAGTTCTGTTGTCTTCGTGCTGCACGAAGTCCTCGGCTATCCACAGACGCTTCATCTTTTTACATGAGATCTCAAAATGAATAGGGAACGAGGCAGCATATAAGAAGCAGCTTTGGAGTTCTGGGCTCAAATCAGCATAACATAATGACATGAAGCTAGCTCCTCTCAAAAACATTTGATGGACTTTGATCCAATCTTCAGCCGTGTGCTTTGTTGAGAGCATCCTTCCAACTGTTACAATAGTAAGAGGGAGACCACAACTTAGTCTTACAATTTCCTTAGCTACTGAATCTACAGATGAAAAGAATTCATCGCCACGCTCAGAGGTGCAGGCATGCTTGTGGAGCAAGTGGTATGAATCAACTGAATTTAGTTTGCATAACTTGCATTCATTGAGCTCATTTGATACCCGAGAAGTAACAAGTATCCTTGTTTTTTCTCGGCCTCTAGGCATAACATTAGTTACAACTTCAACGATTTCCCATGATGGAATATCGTCCAAGATCAGCAGGAACTTCTTTCCAATCAACCAACTGTTGATCAACTTCTTCAAGGGCTTTTCTCCCATTGTGTCTATATTGTATGGAGCCATGACTGAAATGCTTTTCAGGATTCCTTTCAATATGTTTTGCATGACGCGCCTAGTTGAATCATTTTTAGACACGAAGACCCAAGCATGACAGTCAAAGTCTTTTTGGCCTTGCTCATATACAGCTTCTGCAACAGTTGTTTTGCCAATTCCTGCCTCCCCGGATATGGTGATAATGTTGGGACATTCTTCCTCATTTGCCAATAACCATCCTTCAAGAAGTTTCACCTCCTCCTCCCGGCCTACCATGTCTGCTGATTCAAATTCGAATATGGTTAGTTCTTGAATCATTGCTTATGTCTAGCATAGATTCTTGAAAACAATGATAAATATCAAAAACACAGGAGCTACAATAATACAACTAGTACCTATCTCTAAGGTCATGACCTCGTTAACCTGAAGCAACTATTATGCAAAAAAGTTACCGCAATAACTAAAACAGTTTGAAAGGAAGTTACCAACTGGCTGATGCTGATGCTGATGGGATCTGTTAATTGCAAGGAATTCTTCCTCCTTTGCATATAACCTTCCTCCAAAAAGTTTCACCTCCTTCGCCTGACCTATCATGTGTGCTGATTCAAAATTCATTCGAATTTGGCTAGTTGTTGAACCATTGTTTGAAAGTAAGTTACCAAGTGACCATTGCTGATGCTGACGGTATACTGTCCTTTCCAGATTCAGCAACAACTCTGTTATCTCGGGGCTGGTAAGCACTTCCGATACCTTTCTTAGCAACAGTACACAATCCTTATCAACAGAAGTCTGATCAAGAGTTAAGATCATTGCCTGAATCATTGGTGAGGCTCTGATGGACCTAGAGAGAATTGACAAACAATTCCTTATTTTATGAGCCACATTATAATTTGAATCCATCTTGAAATGACACGAATACAAGAGCTTCATGTAGAATGTTGGAGTATTGAGCAAGTTATACATGATAAATATTTGTTCAACCTCAGCTGCACAAACTGCAACTGACCAAAGCCAGGTATTCATTTCACTTATATCAACACGATCATTTGATTTTCTTCCTTCTTGTTCTTCTTCACGATTAATCAATTCATCCCATTCAGCATTCTGTACATGAGGCAGCAAAAGACTGAATACTTTCTCAATATCGCGAAGCTCTTCAGATATACGAGTATCACCTTCATACATAGGAAATGCTTGTAGTTTTCGTAGAAAGTTGCTCACTGCTAGAGCTGCCATCTTTTTTACTTTAAATTGTTAGATCAAATTTGAGTGAAAAATTTGGAGGGAAATGTTCTCATGATTCTATAATTTTTTCCATTATATAGATGAAACATAATTTTATTATAATATTACCAAATCAATCTGTTCATTGAAATATCCCCTATTTTAAACACACTATTACAAAAATACCCATAAAAATATGAATTGCGTACTCGCACACAAGTGGTTGAGTAAGGTCTTGACTTGATCAAATACAGTTTAAATTTACTCAACCGATTTTGATCAACTTAAATATAGTTTAACTCGCTCATTTGACGATTTTAATATATCATCACTTTCACAAATATGAATTCTATTATGATCTCCTTACAACATATCTTTCAATTCCATAAATCTTCAATATAATTGTATCAAAGTTCATTCTGTTTTTGGGACAGTTTCTCAAAGTAAGTTCCCATGGTGTGGTTTCACGTTAGATAATATCTCAAATGGTCACTCAACTATAAACTCATTTCACAAAAAATCTATCGACTTGATTTTTAACTCAAAAGTTACTCAACTATGATTTTTTTTCACGGAAAGTCATTTAAAGAGTTCGATTTTGATGTTGTATTTAGGTTGACTTTTTAAAATTGGAATGTGAGTAGAAAAAGCAAGGTTCATGTTGATCAAGTCTTGCATTGACTTTTTTAGGACCCATTTGATCATAAAAATATTAAATGCAACTTGAAGTTGTAATTAGAATTTGAAAAACACACAAAATCTTATTTTCACCTTTATGAATTTTTCTTTTTCAAAATTATAAATTATCATCTTTTCATGAGTTTCATACCTTAACTATCACTTCTTTTGTATTAAGACGCACCTCAATATTGAGTTGACCAACACACACCCTATTGCCGATTGAGAACAAATATTTGGTCAACTCAGCATTGTGGTATGTTTCAATACAAAGAGAGTGGCAATTTAGAAGTAAAGAAAATAATGGTATAGTTTATATAAAAATAATGGAATTTTTGTGAATATTAAGTAAATTCCAATTATTATTTTTGGCCAAACACCAAATGTATTAGTACATAAAATATTTTTTATCCTCCCAATGTTGAGTATTGTATTAATATTGGGGTTGGGTTATTTTAGATTTCGCATTACTTAAGATCGATTTAAGAAAAAAATGCTTCATAATAAATTTTTTTTTATATCCATGACTCGAACTCAACGTCTCATAAAATACTAACAACAGAAGGTTGAAGCAGGCGCAAATCAAGTCGAATATTTACAAGTTGTCTATTATATGATCACCTGATCTCATTCCTCATTGACATGAAATATTAAACAGTTTTAACCATAAAAAAAGTCTCAAACTCTCAATAATTTAAAACAAGCTAGCATTGACTTTTCTTTTTAACAATCATTTAGCATACACAAATGAATCGCATATATTTAGTAGAGTTAATTATGATAAAATACACATAAACTGTCATATTTTCAGGAGTTTTATACTCTAACTATCCATTGTTCTATCTACCTATCTAAACTATCATCATTTAACGCATAAAACATGGACAAATAAGTGATTAATTAGAAGATCACTAAATTGAATTAGTTCTTGTAATCAACGTGGATGCAAGTAATTAACAGATCTATAATTAGTCTATCAAAACCAACTGTCATCATATTACCTAAGAGCCAGCTTTTTTGAGGCTTTGTCAAGGTTAAATGATTTATGATGAGCTCTTAAATCAATTTATATTAGTTCAATAATAATATATTAATCTATTTCTTGATAAACAAACTTTTTTCCAAAATGCAGATAGTTTCAAACTTCAAACATACGGGTCTAAAGTTTAAAATTCCCTCCTCCAGAATTAAGGTATATAGTTCAAATACGAGAAAAATATTTATTTGTATCAAAAGCAAAATTTGATACGAGTTGGTTGAATTAGGTTTCGGCCTGTTCATCTAAGCCCAAATAACCCCCACATTTATTATTCACTCAATTGATTTTGATCAGCTCAAATACAATTCAACTCAATTAATTAACGATCTTAATATATCATCATTTCATAAATATACATAAAGGACCATATGGATCCTTCTATATTATTTCCACCAACTATCCCCCCCTCCTCTCCCCAAAAAAAAAATTAAGTTGACTTAATTGTCCTTCTCCACATCGGTTGACAGGCAATAGTAATTTTCGAATCTATATTCTAGCCATTTATCACTTTCCTTTGAGTTTTTTGCTTTGATTAGTATTGATCCTACTACCAAGAAATTCTTTGAAATTAAACTATAAGACACACGACATTTTTTATTATGATCACCATCATCATGACATATATACATTTCGAATTGACTTTAATTAGAGAAGACTGGTCAAATATAACAATCAATTACTAATATATATTCCAACAAATTAGCATAACATATAATAAAGTTCACGCGTGTTTACCAATTATTGCATTGAATTTTTTCATTTTGAGCAGTTCGTTTTAATTTGTTTGACTTATTTTGATTTGATAAAAAAATTTAAAAATAAAATATATTTTAAATTTTTTTTTATGATCTTAATTAAAGATATATTAACGTATCAAAATACCCTTTATCTTGTAATTAAACAAAAAAAGTCATTCTTTTTTAAACAGATTAAAAAGAAAAATAAATTAAACAAATTGAAATGGAGGGAGTACACAATTTAATTATTCAAAAAATATATATAACTAACAAGAGTGAGATTTGTAATTAAAAAAATAACCGAAAATACCTACTATAATAGCTAAAATGGTGTGAAAGGAATTTTTGTGAATATTAGTAAATTCTATTTGCCAATCACCAAATGTATTTCATTATATATATTTTTCCACTTGGTGTTAAGTATTAATATTAGGGTTGGATTAATTCATATTTCGTATCGGTAAAACTCATTTAAGAAAAAAGCTTTTTATTTTATATTGAGAACTCAAACGCGATGTCGCATAATAAATTACTAAGTTGAGGCAAGCGTTAGTTAAATAATCGAATATTTATGAATTGTCTTTTATATGATGGGTTCTCATTCCGCACATAAAACCTCTTAGCTTCAAGCTAACTTGTTAAACTTCCATTGACATAAAATATCAATTAATTTAAACAAAAAAAATACACAACATGATTTGCATAAATAGTAGAATTAATGATCAATAACACACATAAATGATATATCATTTTTTCATGAGTTTGATATTTTAACTAGTCATGTTCTATTTACCTATCTAAACTATCATCTTTTCGCTAGTTTCATACCTCAACTATCATTTTTTTTGTATTAAATAACATCTCGATATTGAGTTGACCTACATGTGCCTATTAACGATTTGGAACAAGTATTTGATCAACTTAGCATCGAGGCGTATTTCAATACAAAGAGAGTAATAGTTTAAATAAGTAAAGAAAATATATAATGAAATAATTGAGATAGAAAACTCGTAAAAAATTCATAGAAGGTTGAACTTTGAAGCAGGCCGAAGGGTAATTGGAATAGAAATTCTAATCCAGAAATTAACGATGACTATAAAATTTTCAATCACTCTCAAATAAGTTGTGTCGGTTAAATAATTCTTTATAACAATTTGATATATACTAAGGTTCCTTTCACAATAACATGACTCTATCAACTTGAATAGTAAGTCATAAGTCGAATATTTTAAAAGAGATTTATATTATATGATGAATAATGGAGCTTGAATTATGGCGTAACTTATATTAAAAATACATAATTCCACCTTAAAGTTGTCAAGAAAAATAATTTACAAATTTACCTATTAAGGGGTTTATTAGTTTCACTTTAAATGATAAATATTTTGTCTGTATAGTTAAAGTGTGTAAACGACTTTTTTAGATGACTTAACATACAATTACTTGCTTGATGATTATTGACTCTAACATTTAACGCGTAAAACATACACAAATTAGTGATTAGCAGATCATAAAATTTGATTAGTTCTTTCTAATCAACATGGATGCAAGTACTTAGCAAGATCTATAATTAGTATATCAAAACCAACTGTCATATATATTACTACCTACTAAGAGCCACCAATTTTTTGAGGCTTTGTCAAGGCTAAATGATTGAAGATACTCTTAAATCAGATTATATTGGTTCAATAGTAATTTATTAATCTATTTCTTGATAAACAAACTTATTTCCAAAATGTAGGTAGTTCAAACTTCAAATATACGAGTCTGAAGTTTGAAATTGTCTAGCCAAACTTAGACAAAAAATAAGGCGGCATAATATATAAATTTGTTCTATAACTTGAACTCGGCTGGTATTTATGTCCTCCAACTTTGAGTATATACAAGTAGACACTTAAACTTTTTTAAAGTTGAACAAATAGACACATGCATCTACGTGGCATAATCCATGTAAGACACGAATTTCCTAGTACAATACTAAATTTTAGCAATTTTCTTTTGGGTTATTTACGAATGTAATTGATGAAATGAAATGGGCTTTTTGATTCTTAGGCCCCAAAAGTCTGTTAAAATTCATAATTGAGCCGAAATCTAAAACACCCATTTATTGGGCTGTTCACAAGATGAGAATTTTTTTTTTTCTCAGACTACAAAGATTGAGACTTTGAATGAAAGTTTAAAGTTTTGGTGTCTTGTCACAATTTATATGTCATTTTTCAAAATCAATTAGACTTATCTTTGAAAGTCAAGGATGACATGTGTCGACTAGGGGTTTTGTCTTGGTTCAAACTTTGTATTTCGCCTTAAAAAGTCATTGGATATTACTAGTTATTAATTTAGAAATCAATAACTTAAAAGAGATTTGACTTTAGAATTCACAAGTTTTAAGTCTTGGCTCCGCCTATATTGAAATTTCATATAATTTGATTCTTAAATTACAAATTATAATGCAATACTTGATCATAATGTTACACTTGATCAAGTTTTTCTTGATTTATCTTGTTTTGATTGATCACTTGTATATGGTATGAATTCTGTCTTCTTTTCTTTTTTTAAGTTACTAACATCTTTTTGCGAATTTCATACCTTGTACATTCAATTGTTCCATCTACTTATATACTCCTTTTGTATTAAAACACATCTCGATGCTGAGTTGGCCTACATGCGCTTGTTATCGATTGGAAATAAATATTTGGGAATCTTATCGTCAATGTGTTTTAATACTGCCTCTGTTCTTTTTTAGTTGTCATGTTGCGTTTTTTCGAGAGTCAATTTAACTATTTTTTAAAGTTAAACTAGATTACATCAATTCAACATTTCAAATAAAATATAAGGTATTCAAAATTATACGAAAAGTACTATAAATTACAATATTTTTTAATATCGATATGATGTAAAAATACATCTTAAAATGTTAATCAAAATTCGTATAGTTTGACTCTCAAAAAAAGAAATATGACAATTAAATAGGAACAGAGGAAGTACAAAGAGAGTGATAATTTAGGTAAGTAAAGGAACAATTATAGTAGAGTATTTGAGTTTATTTTTTTAATTTTTCACTTGGTGTTCGATACTCACATTGGAACTCGAATAATTTAGATTCACTGTAGAACCGCATTCAGAAAACTCTCTCTGTCAAGAATATTTTATGATGAAAGTTAAATTTGCGTTTATTATTATTCTTTATAAACCACTTTTTATATTAACAAAAAAATTTAACCCTACATGCTAAAAATCTGGGAAAATAATTTTTTCTTTTTCCTGTCCACTGTATTTCAACTTCCTTCGTAGGGTTTTAGTTTGTGTTCCAACATTCACCACTCTTTTTCCTTTCTTCGAGGTATGCTTAATTATTTTCCTACCTTGTAACTTTTAGCTTCTGTATAATTTGTTTTGTTTTGCTATATGCATATTACATTCTTGATGCAATAATCTTTTATCTCCTAAATGGCAATAGGACCAGCAAGAAATCTTTTTTATCTGTATTTATCCAAGAATAATGTATCAAAGTTGAGATTTTTATCAGTTTCTAGTGGATTCCTGCATACCCATTTTGCAGAACCAAAAAAAATTCAAGATTTTGATGTTTATGGACACAGAATACCAACCCCACCTCAGTTTTCATCTTTATGGTGTAATCAATGGAAAAGATTGAATCTTTTTCATTTTTATGGACACCCTTTTACCACAGTGGTGGAAAATGGGGATAATAAATTAGAAGTTTGTGATTTGGATGTGGAAGAGAATGAGTGTGGAGATGGAGGATTAGGGTCTGAGAAAAGATTGAATTTTGTTCAAATAGCTAGTTGTGATCCGGTGGAAATATATAGGGAGCTTAGGGATGCTACCAAGTGTGAAAAGCAAACACGAGCTGATTGGGATACTTTGATTGAGATATTTAGATGTTTTGCTCAGTCTGGATGGGCTTCGAATCAGGCTCTAGCTGTGTATATTGGGGCTTCATTTTTTCCTACAGCAGCTCAGAAGTTTCGAAATTTTTTCTTTAGGAAGTGTAAGGTTGATGTTGTGAAGTACTTAGTGTCGCTTGGTCCGTGTATTGAAGCTGAGAAGTTTCTGTTTCCAATCTTTGTGGAGTTTTGCTTAGAGGAGTTTCCTAATGAGATTAAAAACTTCAGGAAAATGGTTGAGTCGGCGGATTTGACAAAACCTCATACTTGGTTTCCATTTGCCAGGGCGATGAAACGCAAGATCATATATCACTGTGGTCCCACAAATAGTGGTAAAACATATAATGCATTGCAAAGTTTCATGGAAGCAAAGAAGGGTATATATTGTAGTCCTCTACGATTATTGGCTATGGAAGTTTTCGATAAAGTGAATGGATTAGGGGTATACTGTAGTCTTCTTACAGGGCAGGAGAAGAAGCATGTCCCATTCTCTAATCATGTTGCTTGCACGGTTGAGATGGTTTCGACTGATGAGATGTATGATGTAGCCGTTATTGATGAAATCCAGATGATGGCGGATACACATAGAGGTTATGCATGGACGAGGGCTCTACTAGGATTAAAAGCCGATGAGATACATGTTTGTGGAGATCCAAGTGTTTTGAATATTGTTCGCAAAGTCTGTTCTGAAACTGGGGATGAGTTGGTAGAACAACATTATGAGAGGTTTAAGCCATTGGTGGTTGAAGCAAAGACCCTTTTAGGTGATCTCACAAAAGTGAGGTCCGGGGACTGTGTTGTTGCCTTTTCAAGAAGAGAGATATTTGAAGTAAAATTGGCGATTGAGAAGCATTCAAATCACCGTTGTTGTGTAATTTATGGTGCCTTACCACCGGAGACACGACGACAGCAAGCTACCTTATTTAACGATCCAAACAATGAGTTTGATGTCTTGGTTGCCAGTGACGCAGTCGGAATGGGTTTAAACCTAAACATTCGGAGAATCATCTTCTATACCTTGTCGAAGTACAACGGTGACAGGATTGTTCCCGTTCCTGCGTCACAGGTGAAGCAGATTGCTGGAAGAGCTGGTCGAAGAGGAAGTCGCTATCCTGAAGGACTAACAACTACTTTGCAGCTGGAGGATTTAGACTATTTAATCGAGTGTCTGAAGAAGCCATTTGAAGAAGTTAACAAAGTTGGGCTCTTTCCTTTCTATGAGCAGGTTGAGTTATTTGCGGGGCAAATTCCTAACTCTACATTCGCCGAGCTGCTTGATAGATTTGGTGAAAATTGCCGTTTGGATGGTTCTTACTTCTTGTGCCAGTATAACCACATAAAAAAGATAGCTAATATGCTGGAGAAAGTTCAAGGATTATCTCTTGAAGATCGTTTCAATTTTTGCTTCGCCCCTGTTAACATTAGAGACCCAAAAGCAATGTACCATCTTCTGAAGTTTGCTTCATCGTATGCACAAGCTCTGCCTGTTAATATAGCAATGGGCATGCCAAATTGTTCTGCTCGTAATGATTCAGAGCTCTTGGATCTTGAGACTAAGCACCAAGTGTTGTCCATGTACATGTGGTTATCTAATCACTTTGAGGGGGATAAGTTTCCATATTTCAAAAAGGCCGAGGCAATGGCAACAGGGATTGCTGAGTTACTAGGTGAATCACTAGCAAATGCTCGTTGGAAACCAGAGTTGAGGAATGCTGGGAAGCAACAAAAAGTGGTAAAGAAAGACCAAGGTCAGTTGTTAACTAATTATAGTGAATTCCTCTTGCCCCCTTTTTTATTTCTTTATTGACTCCATATAAGTGAGCGTGAAATTTCCAATTTAAAAAAGAATACACAAATGACCTCTATGTTATATTGTCATGCATGGATTTAGGTCCTCCACCCCCCAATTGTCAGAGGCAAGTATTACCTGTTTTTGGATTTGCTACAATAACCTAGATGTCAGTTGTCGCTTACTTAAGTAGAGACTTTGGATTTGTGCAATTGTGTAGATGAGGTGATTGCCATTCCAGCTCTTCATCCTTAATCCTCGTTGAAGTAGATGATAAAAAAATCCTCATTGAAGTACTAAAAATGGAAGGTATTAATTTCTGGTTCTGTAACTGGTGCATAGAAAGGACTTAATCCATTTTCCTTGAGGAGAAAGTAAGTGTGTTACGTCAGTAGAACAAATTTACATGGTTATTGGCTTGGTAGGTTGCACAGCTAAAGAACATCTGCAGGACTGCTTCAGTGGTGGTACCACAGTGATGTCCTGTTGAAACTGATCGGTAATAAGATAATAGCATAATAGTCCTTTTTTAAAGAAAAAACTGTGGTGTCTGAGCCACAGCTTGCGCACACCTAGAGTATTCCATGGTACCATAGTGATGTCCTGTTGAAACTGATAGGTACTATGATGATAGCATAATAGTTTTTTTTTTTTAAAATCACGGTGGTGTCCAGACCAGCCTGTGCGCACCTCGACTATTCCTCCGGGAACCACCTACCTCTCACCAACACATGTACTATGATGATAGCATAATAGCACTGTTATGAGACGAGGGAAGATGTTACCACTTGGTTTCTTGTTCCCTGTACTGCATGCCATGCTTCCAAAGACCTATGTTGCTTGAACTCTCGAAAATATTGTGGCACTGGTGTGGTCGTCCAACAATGCACAACGTATGGATGATGTAACATGCACCCGACTACATTTTTGAAGAGTCCGAGGCTCCGAGCAACCTAACCAAAGACCAAAGATATCTGCATCTTACATGAGCCTGAATCTTATTTTAAGTATACTGCATGAAGAGATGATAGGTTGACGAGGTGCATTGAAGTCTTTGCTTAACCTAGATCTATCGTTGCAAAATGTACTCATATACAAGTCGAAAGGCTTTGTGCCAATCTTTTGCTACTTAAACAATGCACTGTTGAAATCATGTTTGTTATATCCTTCTTTCATCTTATTACCTTATGTGACCATGTTCAGCAATATAAGTATTTTCCCTGCGAGAGCCAATCCTAAGATGTCATGAACTTGCATATTAATTTGGCTCCTTTTACAGGAGAAACTAAGGAACAGCTTTGTCTCAACACCAGTAGCCACAGAAGATTGCAGCATGATACTGCTAGTTTAGCGCTTCGTGTACCATAGACTAATACAGGCGCCCAAGCAAAGCCCACGGTCTTGTACAGCTCCCAGATACAGTAGACTAGAATTAGAATTATAACAAGGAAGAAGAGGCAAGTTTCATCCAAATGTTATCGTGTTAGGTCCTTCTGGAGGATGCATAATTTTTGTCCTTGAGCTCGTGCATGTTTAGTCTGATGCATCATGTTTATTAAAGGAATAAAAGATTCAGAAGAAAGGGTATCGGTGCTGCTTGTTGGTTGCACTTGTACTAGACTGACCTGTTCAATCCTGAACTACTCGAGTGAAGCTATTGGAGATTTAACGACTATAAGAGTTTGTGATTCCAATATATAGAAGCTGTGTCAAAATCTAGCAACATCGAGCAGAGATAGATTCAAGATTTGAACTTGATGTGTTTAACCTTTTGAGTAGCTAGAACTGAAACTCATTGTACTACAATTATGAGTTGAATTTCATATTTTTTGAAATTTAGTGGTTATTCATTCATATAAATGCTGTATCTGACCTGAGAATCGAGAGGTGGAGGATTCTGATCCTTAGTGTATTTGTTTTGCTAGGTGAGCTATTTTATCTTAGTTACATATGACTATTGGATGAGAGTATTTTATGTTGTATTTTGTATATCATGCATGTGTCTTGTTGTGAGATCCAAGGGAAATATTTGAACTTCTAATAATTCTCCTGGTTCTATATCAAAGAGTAATGACTATAAGTCTATAAGTTTAGTCTTTTCCTGTTAAGGTATTTGTCTTTGCCTTCTGTCTATTCTGGAATTTGATGTCATTAAGGTGTTTTCAAGCTTGTATGAAATGAAAAGATTGTGCCACATGCTTGACATTTGCAAACACTTCTAAAACTCAAATCTTGTTTGGCTAGGAAGATATAGTTACTTGCACTCAATGTTTACATCAAATCATAATTGAGTCACAAGTTGCCTCATTTTAACTTACTCCTTTCTTCCTCATCATCTTTTGGAAAGCCTACACCCTGTAGAAACTGTTTGCCTCATTTCAATTTTTATAGTTCTTGTGTTTGATAGTTAACTTAAGAGTTAGTGTACTCATTTCATAGTTCATTTTCTCCAAAGTATGACTAGATATGCTTCAAATTGAGCTTTTACTTAACCACAAATATGAAATAAAAAGTCCTAGTTAATGGATGATATAGTTCTCCATTGTGCTGAATTGATATAAAAGTCTTATTATGTTAGAAAAGAGTTTCTCCAGTTTCATATATTTGTGCTGAGAATGAATTTCAATTTTCTCCAACCTTGGTGTGGAAAACTCAACAATCACAGCAAACCTGCTGATTAAATTACAGAAAAAGGTACAAACTAGAGATCCAAGTTGTTGGTGCCATTTATGAGGACATTCACTGTGGCACATCAATTTACAGTCTTCTCTGCTCTCTTCTTTTGATCTCAATACAAAAAAATCCATCAACTTTAGAACTGATAACACTGGCAGGAAAAAGTGAATGGAAGAAACTTATTACAGGTACCGAGACCCGATGCTCATTTCTTTAGCAGGGCACTACACTGAGCCATAATCTTTGATGCCCTAGTAATTGCATCAGTCATGTAGAAATTCTCCACAGCAGGTGTGAATGGAGTTGCACTTACTTTTTGGCTGACTTCAGGTCTCAAAGAAGTTGAGAATGTGGCTGGTTGTCTCTCATCCACTTCTAGGAGATTTGGTGCTACTGTCTTGATTCGAGATCGGATTGCACCTAGACTATCATAGGGTAATCCGACACCTGCCACTTCAGACAATGCTCTAACTATCTTCCAATCATCCCTGGCGTCACCAACAGTGGGAACTGCTGGTAGTGTGATCTGAGCACATCCTTCTGTGTTTTCATATATTCCTTCTTTCTCTGTGAAAGCAGATGCTGGCAAAATGACATTGGCACGATACACACCGCGATCACCATGGTGACCTTGGTAAACCACAAAGGCATCATCTGGAAGTTTGTCCAAGTTCACATCATCAGCACCCATCAAATATACAAACTTTGCAGACTCAATGCATTTATCAGATTCAGGCACAAGTCCAAGATCAAGAGCGGCAGCTTGGGCAGCATTCAGAAGCAAAACATTTAGTCCATTCCAATCAGGTCTCACGACATTATTGTTCTTTGCAATTGTGTCAACAGCAGCAAAGACAGCATCCTTATCATCTCGATCAAACACACCAGCACCGACGATGATCGCTGGGTTCTTCGCATTTTTGAGAGCTGAGGAAAATGGATGGCTTCCCTTGGCAATTTCAACTAGTGTTTGAGGATCTGTTCCAAGATGTTCATGATCATAGTTGAAATCAGCAGCAGGCCCAACATAACCTACCTTAGCATTTGTAGCTTTAACTGTTTTGTGAATTCTGGCATTCACCATAGCAGCTTCCACCCTTGGCTGGAAAATTCAAGAAGATAGTAGCCAATAATCAATAGAGCATGAGAATAATAGATACACAGCTAGCTAAAGGTAATAAACTCCTAAATAAACAAATGTACAGCGTTGTCCTCAATGGAGCTATCATAAATCTTTATCACACTTCTGAATATCATCCATGAGATTCGCAAAATTAGGCTAGCCAATTGAACAACATTTTGATCTTTCAACAATTAGCTTAAGTAGCCAAACCATCACCTAGTCTAATAATTAGCACATTCAGTAGAAGTCAAAAATCATTCATTCCAGGAGGATAAAGTTTACCCCAATGACCATATTAGCTCTTTACATTATTCCTCATCAGTAACAAGACGACTAGTTTCCCTCTTATTATTAGTTAGAGAGGGATGAGCTGGTTTCATAATTGCAATCATGTACGTTCTCAATCTAGCCACCCTTCCCACTCAAAAGGACCCCCAGGGATTGTTTGGACTGTACTTGGGAACAGGGAAAAGGGTAGGCATGGAACAGAAACTGAATGAATGATCATGGAGTTTTTCCATCCACTATGCACATATCGAAGAGATCAAGCGACAACCCTTTTCCAAATTATAACCATGAAAAGGATTGCAAACATTTACCTGGGTTCCAACCAAGAGGAAAGCATCTGCTTTCTCCAAGCCACTAATGCTGGTATTCATAATATATCCAGAACGCAGGTCAGCATTTGGACGCATGCCATTTCCTTCACAAAAGATGTTGTTTGACCCCATTTTGTTCAAAAGATCTTTCAGTGCCATCATGGATTCTGCGTCAGACAGTTTTCCTGCAACACCAACAATTTCCTCTGGCTTAATTTGATGCATGACTTCAGCAACAATAGCTAGGGCATCCCGCCAGCTCACTGCCTGAAATCGTCCATCAGCGCCACGGATCATGGGGTCATTGAGCCTTTGCCTCTTCAGACCATCATAAAAGAATCGTGTTTTGTCTGATATCCATTCTTCATTGATGTCCTGTGCCATTATGTGCAGTAACTCACTCTTTTAATTTACAAAATCAAAAGCAAAGGAAAAAACAGATGTAGAAAATAATAATTCTGAAACTACAACTAAGAAGTTAGTATACTGATAAATAAAAGTATCTACTTCAAGGAGTACAAAAATAGAACATTTTCAGAAGAAAAAACACATATAAGAGAAATGATCAAGGGATCCAAATCATCTCAAGGCAGTATTTACTCATCATATTGACTCTTCTTCCTTTCGCTGCAGGTCGTATACGCTTTTCTTGAATAGTACAGTGCAATGGCAGAGTGTGAAATAGACATACTTGCAGCAGCAGTTGGTTGAAATATGTGAATGTGAAGAGTAGAAGGATGGGGAAAATGAAGTCTACCACCATATAAAAATCATTCTGATACAATACATCATCAACCTATATTTTGCTAACTACACCTTGTAATCAGGTGCAGCCTCTTCACATTGGCTGTTCTTTTCAAAAACAAAAACTCCTCTTACTAAAGTATTCAGCACAAATTATCAAATTTTGATCTAAACCGAGAACAAGAAAAAGGCAGAGCCTAGGGAACACTAAGCTAATGCACAAACACACTGGCAAAGTAGAAGTCAGATCCAGTTTTAAATCAGCTCTAAAGCTTGGGCTACCCTGAAACATTAAAACTTGAATGACTTCCCAACTAGAACAAAATGCAGGAACTGGAGACACACAGGTGATCCTCGTGAATAAGATAATCTACCATATATAAGCATGACTACTCAGTTCAGAGGGCATAAAATAAGAGCTCCAATAAAATACAGTACCTCATTCAATCGTGGTACAACACGCATGACCTCTGGACCTCTACTATCAATTCGGATGTTAGAACCAACAGCATCAGTCACATCAATGCTTTCTGTGCCCTTTAGCTCCCAATTTCTGGCTTTGAAGGCAAAAGGTTTTGATGTAAGGGCTCCTACTGGACATATATCAATCACATTCCCTGAAAGCTCACTTGTCATAAGCTTTTCAACATAAGTTCCAATTTCTTCTCCACTACCACGACCCAACATTCCAAGGTCCTCCACTCCAGCTACTTCTGATGCGAACCTGACACACCTGTTTCACAAGCAGGCCAACAATCAGAGGATACTGTGCTAGAGATATAAAATGCACTCAAGCAAGTCTTTCCTATTCCTCCTGTATCTAAAGATTAAACCTAATAAATATTTGCTATACTCAATCTCTCATACATGCTCTGAAGTTTTTTTTTGTAGCTGTATTACCAAAGAGGACAAATTTTGAGGTTATCAGTGGAAAGGAATAACTCAAGAAGGGCAGAAGCACGTCAGAGATGTGAAAGAGCCAGTTCAAATTGTTCTGTTGTAGCCCCCAAGGCCTAGCTCAAGTGGCAAAAGGTGGAGGATTTGTGGCTTAGGTCGCAGGTTCAAGCCCCACACCATGCAAAGCGAAGCCTGGTATTTAAGTGGAGAAGGGTAAAGGGGCGGGCCCATTATCCACCGAGTTTAGAAGGCTGTGATTGGTCCAAAGGGCGGGTCACAGACGG
The DNA here is from genome assembly GCF_019186545.1 of Solanum stenotomum. Lineage (NCBI taxonomy): Eukaryota > Viridiplantae > Streptophyta > Magnoliopsida > Solanales > Solanaceae > Solanum > Solanum stenotomum. Next base: position 55,716,342 of record NC_064292.1, read on the forward strand.
ATTTCTCGATTATCACAAAAAATAAAAATTGTTCTGTTGTAGGGTGGTATAACCACAAAATATGAATGTTAACATCCCACAAATTATGCAGAATAGGAGTGAATTGGAGACGACAGACTGGCATTTCTGCTAAGCCACTAGCACTTATAACACACCAATGTCCACTAAAATTACCACTCCCATCTTATCAGGCTACCTCTTCATTTTTTTTTACTTTTTGGGGGAGGGGGATACGGTATTAGGCTCTCTCTTCGTTCTGACCATTCTTAATTAGAAATCACATGCATAAGTGACGAGCATTTAAATGATTTTCCGCTCTAACTTGCAAGTTTTTCTCATGAGATTTGGGAAACATAAAAAGATACAATATTGATGGTTGGTTATGTTACACCAACAAGATGTGTGTATGATTCAGATTCAGGATGCAGGTATGTAAATATCCAGTATACATCTGCACCCTTTTTTGCTATTTTTAATCTATTATAAACCTGCACAATGTAACTATACTCAAGTGACACCAGTATCAAGGTACATCAATGCACATGAAGCATCCGTGTACCATGGACGGTTCACGGTTGGCATGCCACACGTTACAACAATATTTATCAAGTTTTGGTTTAAGGCTGATTTTAAACTTCATTTCCACGAGAAATTGAACCACGCAAATTTTATGTTTGGCAAAAAGCACTAGGAAAGGTAAGGATCAAACACAGACCTTGTACACTGGATGCACCGGGTCATCACAGTCTTCACCAATGGACCCAAATTCTTGTCAACCACAGATCTCTTCATTTCAGTGAAACGCCCGCGGTCGGATCCAAAGGCCATAGATTGATCCTGGAGGTCACATTCCCCTCCCTGATCACAAATTGGGCAATCAAGTGGATGATTCATAAGCAAGAACTCCATGACTCCTTCACGAGCCTTTTTGGCAATTGGTGTATCTGTCTTGATCTTCATTCCTGTAAGCGTGATCTCCAGATAAATTTGCAAGGCTCAACACTAATGTAAATCCAAAGAACAGATGGCAAACCAAACAATAAAATGCCAATAATAACTCAACAATAACTAAAAATAGGATCAGCCTTCATGAAAACTATCAAAATGACAGGCAACAATGAAGTAAAGCGAAATGCACAACAGGTCAAGATGTTACTAACCCAAAGAAAACATTACCTACAGAAAATATTGAAAGTACCAGCTTCCCGCAATTCTTCCAAAAGGGAAAACTCAAGAAAAAAAGGGCTATAGAAACTTTTATTTTGACAAGACTCAATTAATATTTCTAAAGTACTGATACAAGGCATGCAATATCACCACTCAAGACTCTTGAGCATACAAGCTCAAATGAACATATCATTAGCCCATAATATATGGTTTTGTTAACTACAGCTGTAACATGAAAAGACTTTACTTTTATGGTTTCTTTTTCCTAGGATCAAATGACCGTCCTTTTACGGTTGACTATTAATACAACTATAGAATTGCACATACGGGGACCCTGTAGATCATGAGTTTGATGCATATACACAGCCTTTTTTGCAGAAATGCAATGGGAATACTTCAATTGGTTCTCAATTAAGACAAGCAGCACTAGTCTACTATTACTACTCAAAACAAAATCTTTCACATGAACATGATTACCATTACCATCCTATATAGTCTACTTCACTTAAGCACCAGTGTTAATTTGGAAAGCTCCCTTTTTTTTACCATAGGGGGTCCAAATAGAACTGCATGGATACTGAGGATAGATAAAGCTGACATTTTTTAGAGCATAAACAAGCAATTAAAGCATTAAATTGAGCATAAAAATACAAATACAAATCTAAATCAATAAACTATGGCGATACCTGGAAGTGCAGGCATGGCACACGAAGCAACAGGCTTAGGAGATTTCTCAACCTCAACAAGACACATTCTGCAATTTCCAGCAATAGAAAGTCGGCTATGATAACAAAACCTCGGAATGTCAACTCCGGCAATTTCACAAGCCTGAAGCACAGTCATACCCTTAGGGATTTTGACCGGGTACCCATCAACGAAAACCTCAATAACATCCTCCGGATTAGGTAAATGAACTCGAGCACCACCAACTGGGTTCCTCTTCGGAAGATCTGATGGTGCGTCCGCAGCTGCTGCGGCGGCGGCAGCATCGGCGTTTTTGAGCTCCGGCGTGGAGACGATGGTGCGGGTAGAGTTTCGGATGATTCTAGAAGATCGTAGGGCTCGAGAAGCGAGTAACCCTAATCCCATTGTGATTGATCTTCAGTTATTGGAATGGAAAAATGGAGAGAGTAAATTTGTTTTTGGAGTGTGGAGAGCAGATGTGCTACGTTTTGGTTTCCATGGAGCAGGGAAATTTGTTTGGGGGATGGAGCTCGGGTCGGGTTATGATATTTGGGCTTTGAGTAAAATGGGCCTTTTAGTTTTTGTTATTGGACCGTGAACATATGGCTGATTTTAACGATCTTGAAAATGAGTGGTCTTGAACTTTTGATTTCTGCTTGCCTAGTGGCAAACTTTCAACGTCAGAACTTGAAGTTTTGGACATAGAACAAGCGAGGTTAAGAGTTTAAGACTATCAACTTTAGAGATTTATTCTTGTAAATCACTTGATTTTAAGAACGGTTGTTATGTAATGCGTAGTCAAGGTTAAATGTACAAAGTTTTGTAAGTTTAGATACTCAAATCAAAGTTTTGACTATGAAATCGAATTCGAGAATGAGGTAACAAACTTCGGACATGAGTAAGCAGTTCGACTACCAAATCAATTTTTTAATTTTATTTTTGTGGTGGTACGATGATGACATGAGACATCGTGTTAAAGATAAGAGTGTTGGATTCTTTTTTTCAATGATCGTTGTGTCCAGATTAGTTAGCGTGCACATCAACTAATTTTATGAGATATTCGTTACCTCATGAGACATCGTGTTAAAGATAAGAGTGTTGGATTCTTTTTTTCAATGATCGTTGTGTCCAGATTAGTTAGCATGCACCTCAACTAATTTTATGAGATATTTGTTACCTCTCATTAGTAATGGGTACCAATGAGTTAGATTCTTTCAAACACAACTTATCTGAGATTTTATATCAAACATTTAACACAGCATGTAAGAGAGTACAACAACAACATATCCAGTGTAATCCCATAGGTCCGGGAGAGTATGATGAACTCAGACCTTACCCCTACGACCCTACCTTTTGTGGGGTATATGAAATAAAGATTGTTTCCGATAAATCCTCAGTTCAAAAAGGAAGAACATGCAAGAGAGTGAATGATGTAAATGACGTGCTAGAAACTTTAAATATCTCAAAGCTTGCAATTTTACACATCAATATCGTCCACAACGGCGATGACAATTGTTCGCCCTGCAGAGCATTTTTCGACTGGCGTTTTAAGCAGTAATAACAGCTAAGAATTACATTTCCTTCTCGTCATTTCGCGATGATGTGTGTTTACAAGCAATCAGAATGCTATTTCACCAAAAATAAGTGTTTATCAAGAATTTCTAAGCTAATCTCGTTTTAGGGCCTTTGTAATGAAGGCTTTTGAAATTACTATTATAATGTATGACATAACTGTGACAGTAATACCTAACAGCAGAACCAACAGGTCAAATCCAGTGTCCTGGACTGTGTAGACACGAAGCCTTATTGTATCCCAGTTACTCTCTGTCCAAACAGGGTCAGCTTCTCCCATGGTATCGGAGGAATTATGAGGTAACACTTCCCACATTTCAGACTCGTACTTCAATCGAGTTGAGTATGCTGGGACATACCTGAAATTACATTTGATAGATAAGTCCAGTGCAAGAGTATGTACAGCACGAAACAGCTACAGAGTATCAAGCAATAAAACTGGTGTAAATTACATTACGAGGACAGCCTGAAATCCAATTACTGACCAACAAAAGCAAATAGACCGAAAATCAAGAATCATCATAAGCTCTTTTTTGCAATTTCTTGGGAATATTCCAGAGTTACCCTTTTCCTTTGTTTTGTTGGAACGAATTAGTAAGCTGACACAACGTCCTTTTTTTATCAGCTAATGGAAGTCAAAGTAGGATTAGAGGTGAATCAAGGATTCAAACTCTGCGGATTCAACCTTTAAGGTTCCTAGCATTAAACCAATTTGTATTTTCAAAATTATGGATTCAGACTACTATTTATTGCAGTTGAACCAGGTGTCGCAACTCTACATCCGCCCGAGTAGGACAAGCATACGACAGAACGAACAGGTCGGGCTTCGCATTGCTTTGTTGTTTTAAGCAATGTGGCAATGGGTTTTACTAACATACAAGCTGGCATGAACTGAATTTCAGCAAATTAAATTGTGGAACTACCTGGTCGTGGAAATGACACAGACACCCTTCCCGTCTGTCTCTGCTTTGACACACATTTCCCCATTACCGCTGCAGCCCTTCGGACAAGTAGAGCTCATATTCTTTGAAGGGATAGCTGTTTTATCTGCCAGGAAATTCCACACAAACCGAGAAACATCCCCCACATTACCAAGATATGGCTGAGAGGAAGGTTCCCCCAGGACAACTCCCACATAATGGCTTGGGCAACTTGTAGAGGGAGCAATGTAGCGATTTACCAGTTCACATGTGAAGCCCGGTTCACAACTTAACAAGCAGCCAAGGAGTTCTTCAACCAAGGAAGCATTTATGTTGATGGTATTCAAAACTGAATTCTTTATTTCCTTCTTATCACTGGCCAGAATGTACAGACTTCGGGCAACAATAGAAGCGGCTGCCACTATGGCTGAGGAGTTTATATTTGCTGCTAACATGGGAAATTATTCTAAATTAGAAAATGTTGTGCGATTCTACAACACAATGAATTAATCCAGACAAAGGCAAGGAATCCAAAGAGTGAAATAACAACTCACATAGATCATCCAAGTGGCTGTGATAGAATTTATTAGTAAAGGCAGCATCGAAGTCTTCAAGGACTACCCCAGAGGTCTCTGGATTCTGTTTAAGAAGAAACAATAAATAAGCAGACAAAACAAACTCACTTAATTTATACAATTCCCTATTTTCACTGATAGCAATTGATTCCTCTACCATCAGCATCAACATTCCTGTAGTCCTCCATCAAGGCTTTCACTAATGTCCAGTAATTTGAATATCCGTATTGCTCTTCTAAAGGTCATTATACGAACTTCTGCTCACACTCTAGTAACTCTATATTCTTTTATTTCAAATCAGTATACTCTAATCTAAAGTAATAAAGAAAGCGCAAACATCATTCAGACATTACAAGGATGTTACCAATTCCATTATTCCCTTCATCCATTTTCCTCCACCATCCTGTTCCTCCCTTGGTGCCCCCACCCTCAGCCCAGAGGACCACCAGCACACCAGAGTCCAAAGATTTTTTTTTTAAAAAGCAACATGACAGTGGAGCATTAAAATGCCGAGGATGAACCACCAAAAATCATAATAAAGATGCAATTCGTGAACATAAAATGTAGAAGAGGAGAATTTCACCAGAAAAACATTAGGATGCTCTTTCTAAAAAAGCTACACCCAAGCTTAATTTAGCATAAAAGCTTATTGCATAAGGTTTAAAGGGGAGGCTAAAAAGCTGGCCCAGAATATAAGCCACTAAAGTTTTGAACAAGCCATACACATTTACTAAAATATAATACAGGACATCAAAGAACTTTGAACAAAATATTAATGGCAACTGAAACAGACAATGCAGGACTTCTTTTTGTTTTCTTGAATTTACCTGTGAGAGGTGACAAAACTAATTTGTACACTCTTTCTGTCTCTCCTACCTTCATATTATTCATCATTTATAATTACCTTTGAGATGGAGAAAGTGCACTGAGAGATCAAATTGAAGATCATGGAGGGCACAAAGAAAATATATTATCATTTATAAAAGAAATACTGGGGCATTTTCACCACCTTCTTCAGAAATGACATCAGTGAGGACGGGGGTAACCCTGGATTTGATTTACTAGCCCTTGAGATCTTAATGCTTTGAGTCTTAAGCGAACCTAGAGCATCCTTGAGGGCACTTAAAGTTCCATTTGTGGCACTCTCCTGCAAAATTGAATCATGTAACAGTATGTGAAGTATTAGCTATGCTGACTGAAGTATTAAGTTTTTGAATATTAAGCAGAAAGATAAGAAGCTGGCTGAATAAGAAAGCATCAAATCTGTGGTGAGGATAGATATAAATCGTTTTGAAGTTCTTCAATATCTGGGTTGCAGTGTGTTAATAATTTCAATATTTGATTCCCATGAAGCATGCAGGATTGAGGATTGTTAACTATACATGATTGACATACTTTTACAGCTTAAATAAATTGCCAAGATGAGAATTCAGGATATCATAATGTAACTAAACAATTATACAATTTTTTTTACAACACTAAACAATTATACATTTTTATAGCAACTTACTTTTAAAAAATCATAATCATAGAAAATTATCTATTTTTATAGTAAAAGACTAACATGTGCAACAGCAAAGAGGAATACACATATTTGATACAACTTAATAAACAAATTAGCAAGCAGGATAAAACCTTACCTTTGTACTATGAGCAAAGAATGTGTTATCATCCTGAGTGAAACCCTTTCCAACGGATCCAATTTCAAGAACCTATACAAACAAATTCAGATATAACACTGGTATAAATGGACATGTTCGATCTGATTAGTGATCTCTCAATACATTAACATAATAACACAACTTGTAAACAAACATATTTCATATGGAACTAAAAGAATCCACCTAACATTAACAACCACAAGATACCCGGTATAGTTCCACAAGTAGGGTCTGAGGAGGATGGGGTGTACGCAAACCTTATCCCTAACATTAATAGATGTTAAATTTTCACATTTATACAATAAATAGACAAAGCATAACTAGAACTTGCTGAAATGGAAACACAACCAACAACACAGCTGGTTGGGATAACAATCAGTAGAAACAAGATATCACTAGAGCAAAAGGGTTGGAATCGATAACAATGTAAAATTTACTACTTGTGTATTCAGACCCTGAGGTTGAACAAGTAATTCTCTGAAATATTTCTAACATCTAACTCTCTCATGCCAATAATGACCTCATATAAAGAAAATACATGTCATTTTTCAAGTAAACATCGGATATTAGTTTGACCATCAATGCACTCTCGCAAAAGTTGTGCAACAGAAAACATATACCATTTCAATTAGTGCCAAGTCAAGTCCACTAACAGCATCAGAATGTTGATCAAGCTCAAGAAGAAATCTTCTACTGCCAAGGTAGCCCCAGGCCTCTCCGGTGAAAACAGCAAATACAAGCTGCAGAAGGGAAGTGTCACAAAGCGTGCATAGTAGTGGTTACTAAACACTATTTGATGCATACATATTACACAGACAAAAGATGGTAAAAGATTTTCATGATAACTGTTTTGGAAACAACCACTAAAATAAGAAATGCTTAAATTATTAGCACAAAAGCCTGTATATTGTTGTAGCTGGAGATTATCTCACAGAAATTGCACTACATTTTTGGTTATGAAACGTACTTGCTCCGGGTCCAAAATCTCCTTTAGTTCGAAAATAAAGATATAATGCACTAAAACCAGAACCAAGAGGAAAATTAAAACACTAAGGGAAACGAGTACAATAGGCATGTTTGATAATTAACAATATGGCCACCTGTTTATCAAGGTCCCCCAAGCCATCAACACGTGAAAGAGCATCCACCACAGCCAGCAATGAGATCAACCCCTAGAGAGAAGTTTGTACATATGATCCATGGTATTAAGAAAATATATAAATGCAACCATATTCTAGCTTTGAGAGTAGGAAATTTGAACAAAGTAATTAAGTAATCCATTAAGACAATGATACAAATAGCATTTGAGAATAAGCAACTCACAGATATAGGTGAATCTGCACCAATGCTTGCGTCACGAAACAAGGAAGCCGCATCCATAGAAGCCACAGTCAATATCATAGGCTTTGCCTTCTTTGACGATGAGGCGATTATTGGTGGTAGCGCTGACCAGACACTGCAATTAGAAAATTACACATGCTATAGGTAAGATATAGAGGTAAATTCTGTAGGGAGGAGTTTCAGAACCGACATACAAGATAATGAGTATGCACCAAGAACTCGAAGAAGGCAAGGCAAAAACAAGAACATTTTAACATTCAGTTATCTGTAAAACTAGAAGAAAAGATTCCATGTGTGCACCACTATCAATTATAGGAACATCTGACAACAAGATACAGAACATACACCCAGGACCAGGAGATGCAAAGCCAGTACCACTCACCTGTGCAAACCAAAAAATTTCAAATCCAATGTACAAGATTCCATGAAGAAAATATAGAAGTACCAGCATAATATCACGAATTGTACTATTCTACCATCAGCTGAACAAGGAGTGGTTTCCTCTTATTTAAGTTTACTGAATTATAAGTGAACTCAAGATCACCAAATATAAGATGCCATACAACAGTATCAACAATCAGATAAGAAACCAAAGGAAAGATGGTAAGTAAAAAAAAAAAAGAGGGCAGCCCGGTGCACAAAGCATCCCACGTTGGCATCTGCACAAGATATCTTATATACTACTCAATTTCAAGGTCAAAACCATACTTGTGATATTAATATTATCCTTCACTAAAAAAACCAAGGTAAATCAAAGATAATCCTTTACTAGAAATCTCTCATATTTAATCTGGTTCTAGCTGGGAAACTGAAAAGGAAAGGGATACTAGTTCAATCTGTTCAAGAGTACAATGAGAATCTTAAGAACCAGATAATTAGGGCAGAATCTCACCTGTACCCACCCAATGGGAGGCAAGTCTGCTCTCTAAGACAAGATTCTGAATCCCGAGTCCCAGACTTTGTTGTCTGATAAATATAACACAATACAAGCAAGTTTCACAAGTAAAATATCAGATACTTAACCAGGATTTTTTTTAGGACTGTTTCCAAATCTTTAGCGACATGAAGAATCTTTAACCTGCATCACAAGATCAAAGTCGGCCACATCTACAGTGGATGATTTCTTTCTCTTTTCATTTCTCAAAGCAATCTGCACCATATAACAAGAAGAAGATACGTTCATGAAAATGTTTGTGGGACACTTCCATTTCAAAATATGTCACTCTTCTTCACACGGACAAAATATAATGACAAGTATCTTCGATTCCCTCACCCTCCAATTTTTCATCTATTGAGTACTTTGAAGATAGTAAGGTCTATTGTATGTTGACATATGAAACACCTTTAGAAAACAACATTGGGGAAATTTAGGACGGCAAAAGTTCTAGAAGAAGTTAGTAAGCATCCAATAGAAGGCACTCGTAAGTCGTAATTAGTAATTATAGTAACTAAGATGTTATGGACAAACTAAATGTGGAGAAGAGATTACAAACATAAAAGACATAACAAACCTCTTGCAAGGCCAATGTGCTACTGTTTGAAAGCAAAAATACAGGAAAATTGTAAGCCTTCCACATCAATCCAGATCCCTGCAAGTTGAGGATGACAACATTTACTTTATCTTACAGGTCCCCATAATGCAAAGTTGAATAAAAGGACGAGTCGTGTACAAGCAGTTGCAAAAAACATGTATTTATTTATTTTAATGAAGTTGATAATTTTCCATTGCATATAAGATGCATACAAAAGATGTAGAACCTTACAAACACATAATTCTTTTCAAAGAGCATACAACCGAGTGGAATATCGTATTGCTCTAGGTAAAAGGACACTGATGACAAATTATTGAATCATTATCCCCGATTTCATCCTTAATGAACCATAAATCTTAAAGCATACAAGGCAGCTTTCCAATAATTGGTTTAGAGGTTTCTTGCGTTAAATCATCAAGAAACCACAACAAAGAAAATAAAAAGGAATTTCGGTGTATCGTTGCAGACTAAACTTATAGACTAATCCGTTGGCTCAACAATCAACAGATCAAAACTAAAAGTTTTGAAAAAGGAACCATATAATTCTTGGGATAACAGTGACAACGTGCACATGAGGAGCTTGTAGATTTCATTTAGCTTAACGTCAAGCATTAAAGAACTTAAATGGTATATTTGGATGGAAGCACAGCGATGAAAAGGAAAGCACAGGAGTTTAAAATGGACAATTAGTTTTTTAATTATCAGTCAAACAAACAGAAGTGTATGATCATAATAGTTCTTCACAACATACAGTTGGGTTCCATTCAAACTTGCCACTTTGATAAGGAGCGAATTCAGCTTGCGGAAACTTTTTGTCAGGGGAAAATCCTGTAAACGAAAAAAGGACCATAGTAATTATTCAAATTCTTTAAAAGAATAATAACTTAAAAAGAGAAACTTAACTTAAATACTTACCTTTTAAGCCATTTTGAAGCTGAGAACCTGATTCAACTAATACACCAACAACATGCCTAGAAAAATCTGCATCAATCAATAACCTGAAACACAACACACCCCCTGAAATCAATCAAAGCTAGAATGGTGTGCTCATTGTGCTACGGCAGAAGTTCTACAAAGCAGAAAACTTGCACACTAATCAGATGTATGACAATGACATCTCCATCCAACAAAACCTTTTTCTTTTTCTGGAAAAGGATCCAGATTTTGTGTTACACTATGATGCATACACATCATCAAAAGGCAAATTTGATGGTGACACAAAAGCAAGCATCTCATTGTCAAGAGCATGCATACTCGTGAGAAGTTAGACATAAACACCTCACTCACATGCCCGGCAGAGATCAAGATACTATAAATGGTAATGTTCACCATTTAGCTAAACGAAATTATGAAGCTTCTTCTCTCAGTTAAATGAATATATAATAAAAAGTCATCAACAAATTATAGCATCTGATATTTAATATGCATTATAAATATTCTGTAGAATACAAAAAACTTTATTAGCCTCTATCATGTCCAAAGTCTGCAATTTAATGTACCTACTTTAATAAAATCCAAGAAGTGAGCCAGCGTCTGACAACTATCTTAGCAAAATACAACTTGTCGTTTTAGGTGACCACTAAGTAGTTATTTGCTCTTCAATTCGTTGGTACTCTCTAAACCAAGAGTCCCTCCTATGGTCTACTCCTAGTCAATATAGCAAACAGGACCAAAACTTATCAATAACAAAATCACCACATCATTTAAAGAAAGTTATATGTTTTTAACTGGAAGATTTTGGAATTATTTTTTTCCTTTTCCTTGTTTGACTGGTCAACATTTGCTATCATCTAGAAATTCAATTGACCAATCTATACCAAGAGAAAGAGAGTATAAGGTGCACATTAAACAGGATTAAATAGTGGAACAGTTTGGTGTACTGCAATTCCATTTACCACTCAAAGAGGCTCAACAAATTGGCAAATGAGGGGAGGACTTTTTTAGTAAAATACTAAAAAGGAAATAATTTTTACATCCAAAGGAAGGCGAAAGATGCATAATCTTGTCCAAAAACATTACAAAGAGAGAATTTACATGCCTTGCAAAGAGATCCTCAAATTGATCCACAGACACCAGTAATGCAGATGGCTCAGCCAACTTATTTTCAGTCTTGAACCTAGTAACTGGTGCAATTATGTTGGCACGCCCAGGGTCTAGCCATGCACAAGAAGAGTTAGACAAGAAAATTAAAAGCAGATGAGGCATCTCATAGACCAAGAAAAATGCAACTAAATGCATACTTCGTACTTGAACAACCGATCTCCCCTGAAAGGTTAAGCAGCCGTACACATGGATACCCGTCAATGGCCATGTACATTGACTTCTCAAGATCAGGAACTGACTCGAAAGAGTTCACTTGATCTGAAGCTGTTCAAAATTAATAAAAAATTCAAAAACATATTATATGAAAGTATCGCTAAGAAGCTAACGGAAGAAAGAAAGACATGCATTATAATTTGGCACTCCTAATAGAACTCTGCATAGGAAAATGCTTTCTGAAGTGACAGGTAAAATGACATAAATTGCAGCATGTCCAATTCTTCCTTAACTACCACACACAAACGCAATAATCCAATCAAAGCCGTTTGCCTTAGAATGACTAAAAATCCCAAAATCATTTTGTGTGCATTGTTATGGATTTCCTCTAATAAAAGAAAAAAACCCCGAGATTCACAAAACTCTTTTCATAACGTAGCTGCATTAGCTTCCTTTCTTGTTAAGTTAGTCATGCACTTACGCTCGAGTATAACAGAAGGCATTCCAATTACCTAAGGAGATGATCTACGCCATTCCAGAGGTAAGTTAGCTTCCATATTTCAAGTACATGAAATATCTCATTGTCCAAAAGCTACCTCTTTGAAATAGTTCTAAGCTCATACTTAGTTAATTTTCCGCTATAAGTTAAAATCTACATCTGCACTACATTTATCATAAAATCATTTTCTTCTTTTTTTTCCAGCTTAGCGATTTGTTAATTTGATTGATAACAAAAAAATCATCAACATATCTATCAAACAGTAACAGTAACACCTCATTGTTATAAAAAAAATGTATAATTTTCAGAAGAACCAAGTTGCTGCGAAAAATAAAGATAAAAAATACATATTAACAAAATAACCGGAGTAACCTGAGAAGGAGAGGAAAAACTGAGCAAGTAAGCAGATGAGGAAGACGAAAAGCTTTGAATCGTTCATGGTGGAAATGAAATGGCGTTGTTGTAGTGACGCTTGTGGAAACACTAAACCCTAGACCATGGACTCGATTCTCTCCGGTCCAGAGCTTGTGTTTTCTCTCTCGGTTCACTGGTTCAGGATACTTAGATGTTGACTAGTCGGAGAATCCAAATATTCCGGTGATCGGAGATCATCGACGGCGACGGGGAGCTGGAGTTTACTTCTACTGAATTTTGAAAATTTTATATGTGGACGAAAATGGAAAATAATAGAATTGCTTTATTACGTTAACCTCCCTGTAGTTTTTTGAAATTACATTATCTACCTTATGGCTTTTTTATTATCGATTTAGTCCCATCTATAATCTATTGGGCTTGATATTGTGCTTCAAATAGTATTAATTTTTTTTGAAACCTCACGAGACTAGTGTGTGTCAAAAATGATTTTTTTATTTTCATGACGTAGGGATAAAAGTTTATAATATTTTACACTTTTAAGATTTTAGAGTTTTTATTGTTACGTTCTTGTTATCGTGAAGATTGAAGTTTGATGGTAACTATTCATTACTTGTAATTAAAGGTGGCAAGTTTGAGTTTATTTGGAGCGTTGCACCTTCCAAAACACTTCTAAGCACAAATTAGAATTAATCGGATTCCAAAACAGACCTTGTGTGAGAATTTAAAAAAAAAACCTTTCTNGAACCAGCTACTCCCAAGAGTTCATATAAAGAAATATCCAACTAGCACAGAAATCTTGATTGGGCCGTCGAGGCCACCATGATATCTATACCAAAACTAAAAACAGGTAAATATCAGCACAATACATCAAACAGCTCGCAAGCTTCAGCAAACCAACAACATAGGCCAGCATGGCCATAACGTAGCTATAAACCCCACACACTAGTCTGCAAGCCTCTAAGAGTAGTAAAGATTGGTGGGACAAGGCCCCAGCCTACCCATGAGAATATATACAACAAAAGGTAACAAACCTCCCAACTCTGGCATCTCCGGAGGAAAGGGGCTAACCAATCGGATAAAAGTCAATCCTGCTGATATGGAGGTCNCCACGAAGATACGAGTTAATTTAGACGTTTTGAAAAGTCGGGGTGTTACATATTGTTACGTTCTTGTTATCGTAAAGATTGAAGTTTGATGGTAACTATTTATTACTTGTAATTAAAGGTGGCAAGTTTGAGTTTATTTGGAGCGTTGCACCTTCCAAAACACTTCTAAGCACAAATTAGAATTAATCGGATTCCAAAACAGACCTTGTGAGAATTAAAAAAAAAACTTTCTCAATGAAGCGCTAAATCATGAACTCTTTTTATACTTTTTTCCAAAGTTCAACTCCAAAAATATGTTTTGGCCATAAAGAAAAAACGTTTTCACCTTTTAACCTTTTTTCAAGAATTTTTATAAAATTTGAGAACAACAAAAAGTCATTTTCACTTGTTTTACTTCATAAAAAAAAAAACTCTAATGTATTTCGTGACCAAACACAATTTTAATTTTTCAAATATCATTTTTTACTTTGAAAATAAAAACTATATTTTTGTTATTTTAATGATGAAACACAACGAAACACCTACTAATATAACTCCAAATAGACCAAAAAGTACATTCAACCCATAAATTAGGGACCAAATCCGAAAAAACAAATATCAAACCCGACCCGACCCCAATCCCCTCCAAATCTACTTCGAATTTAGGAAGCAAAGAATTGAAATCGGAGAGAATAAAAGCGCGATAATCTATCAACCCTAATAATCAATTCTGCTATTAACAAGTAAGTGAGCTTTTTTCTTCTTAATTTGTATTAAAATTCAATCGCCGGAGCTTTTAGTTCAATTAAGTTGAAGTGGACGTACAATTGAGCAAGGATTTTGCTGAATTTTTCTGCATTTATGTTTTATAATCATTTTTTCTGAGATGAATAATTAGGAAAAGGTGTTTAATTTAATTGTGTTTTGTCTTTTGGGTTTTTGAGCAAGCTGGATTTTATCGAGCTGAATTTGTAATAGAGAAGAGTTTCGAGAATTTTAATGGCTATTTATACCCCTTTTTCATAGAAAAAAGACTTCTTTTGTTGTTTTATCTGCTGTGTATTTCACTATTAGAGATGTTTTGCTGAAAATTTTCATGCCATTTATACATTTCTTCTTTTCCAAATGAGGATTTAGCGGAAGTGTTTTTTTAAATCTTTTATTTTGTTTACTTGGTGTTTTGATCATCTAGCCGGGTCTACTGGAAACAGCCTCTCTAGGGTAAGGTCTATGTACCTCTATCCTCCCCACTGAACGCACTTGTGAGATTACACGGGATATCTTGGTGTGCTTTGATTAGTTGAAGTTTACGGTGTTGTATTCACGATTGGAATTTTTTTTCCTTAATGTTGTGTAAACTTTGAAAATGTTCTGGCTTGTATATATTTATTTTCCAATGAAAATTAGGAAAAACGGTGCTTTGTTATTGTATTCATTTACTTTTCGTGTGTTCTTCTAACTGTATTTTTGGTGCTGTATTAACACAGCTTTGGAATGGACAAGAGAGCATTGTACCGAGCAAAGCTGAAGGAGCAGAAGCAGAAGCGAATTGATTCCCCTCTTGTAAGGTATTATATACAAGGGAGTCGATAAAGTATTAAACTTTTTTGATACTTTCATTTCTTGGTGTTTAGTTGTGGTTAGTAAAAGACTAGATTCCCTGCTATAATCCTTTTAAAAAATCGTGTACTAAAACAAGCTTTCTGAAAAAAGTCTTTTCCATCCAAAGATAGATTGAGCATCTGGAACTCGATGTTTTTCTTTTATAAGGTAAGGATACATCTAAAGGGGATCTGGAAACTCGATGCTCATAAGAAGTAGTAGATAGTGATGATGATTTTGTTGATAGTTATGGCAACATGTTGGTTTCTAGAATTTTGCCTATGCCTTCACCTGCATAGCTGCAGTTGCTGTCATCTTTGTTTAATACCCAAATCAGTGTCCGTGTGTGTGCTCTTGATTTTGATGTGGAACTAGTTTGTGTTTCAAGGTCGGAAGTTTTTATCCGCATTTGAGTGTAATGTTGATGTGCTATTTGTTGTATTTGGTCTTTTACATGATTGGAAGTGATTGCAACCTATATTTAGGCGGTTTTGTATTTACAATCCTAGTTACAGGTGCATTGTTCTCTACTTTTATGACATGTATCGGTGTATCATGACAATGATGATCTGGCTTTGTCTAATGTGAAGTTGTCGGCACTAACTTTTCTGGATCTTAATTCTCACTGTGAAGTGTGAAGTGTGAAGTGTGAAGTCATGTCTTTATTATGAATTGTGTGAAACCACAGGTACAATGAGCACGATCAGCCTGTATGTAGAGTGTGTGATGTTGTTCTGAAATCTGAATCACAATGGCCTGGACATCAAGCATCTCGTAAACATCATGAGGTAAGATCTTACGATGTTTGGTCTTAGATTTTTGCATACTGGAATTTGGTGCATGCTAGTTGAAGCTTAGTTAAGTGGTCACAATGTAGTCCCCAGCTCTTAAGAAAAAGGTTCTTTCAATCATCCTAAGATGAACACATTAGGCCATTTGTATCTTAATATGAGCATCTCCTTTTTTTTCCTCCTCAAATTTGAGGTATGTTCTTAATTTGAGTATAAGCATCAGGTAAAAGCTTGTTCTGCAAGCTAATCTGTCCATAGCAGACTTGGCAGCTTCATAGTCATCAGTTTGCTTATTTTTTTAGTACAGGGATTTTTCTCCTTTACCATTCTCCAACTAGCTATATTGCTAGTGTACGTGTTTATCATGAACTCATAGTTTGGGAATAGGTCTACAATTACATTTGCTTTGGCTATTGTAGAAGTTTGTCCGTATTCATTGAAAAAAGATTCAAGTGGGATGCTGGTATGAGAAGCAAAAGGACAAGAAATTGATAGGGATAGCATGCTGTGAGTCTAATGCAGGATGATTGACTGGTGACAGTGGAGGAGGAATTAGAATGACTTTTTGGGTTTTTTGGGTAGGGGGCTTACTATATTTGAATTTTTAGCTAACAGGGAAGAACTCACATAGTTGGTGAAAGAGGCTGGGTTCCCAAAAGAGGCTGGGTTCCACCAAAGTTGTATGAGTTTTCTGCCGGTCCTCTATATTTATCATGCATGTATTTTACAATATACCCTTTGGTGTGCTTGTTAAGGACCTCTTTAATTCATGCTACTCATCTCTTGTTTTGTCCTTTAGATGTTACATGTAAGTCATGTGCTTCACTCTTTTCTGCTAAGACAGATTGTTATGTATGTACAGGCCATAAGTAATCTCAAAGCTAATGCTGCTGCAGCGAAAAACCCAAACAATGTAAAAAGCGAGCCTCCAAAGGAGTTGCCTAAAACCAAGCCTGAAATTTCTGAGGGTGTAAGCCGTAAAGAACCTGAACCTTCTGCTGCAATGTCCAAGCCTCGTGCATCATCTATACTTCCTCCCAATTTTTTTGACCAGCAAGAGACAAAGAGGCCAAAAATTGGTAAGTGCCTCTGTGGGAAGTTACCTTTTTATATGAACTTTCTGAATAGTCACCAAAAAAGAACTTTCTGAATAACCCTTCGGGGTGGCCCAATGGTTTGGGCTTGGGACTTCCATGTTGGAGGTCTCAAGTTCGAAACCCCTTGCCAGCGAAAGCAAGGTTGTGCCTTCTGGGTCGAGCTCGTCGCACCGGGATTGCCTAGTGCGGGTTACCTCTCCTATGTGGTTTGCGAGCTATTGCATAGGAGCGGGGGTTTTACCCTGTGCGCACCCAAAGGGTAGCGGTTGCGGGTTTCCCTTGTCATAAAAAAAAAAAAAAGAACTTTCTGAATAGAAAATTTTGAACAGTGGTTGTGGCACGATGCTATCTTCTATGGATTTCGTGATATTGAAAAAAAAAACGACATTCTATGAGTTTGAAAGTCGTAATTCTTATAAGCCATGCACACTGGATGTATGGTGAGTCTTTGGGTCCATTTGTCCACATCTTTTTAGATATTTGCTTAAAAGGAAGAATATGTTACTATGAGAGATAGAGAGAAAAAGGTGGANGAAAAAAAAAACCACATTCTATGAATTTGAAAGTCGTAATTCTTATAAGCCATGCACACTGGATGTATGGTGAGTCTTTGGGTCCATTTGTCCACATCTTTTTAGATATTTGCTTAAAAGGAAGAATATGTTACTATGAGAGATAGAGAGAAAAAGGTGGAGGATAAGTAGAAAAATCAGTAATCCTGCTGCTATTTGGTGTGCCCGGATTCGGCCTCTTTTCTATACTTTGTAAGGAAGACTTGGGTATACAATGATATCCTTATCTCTGATTTAACTTGTATATACTTTGCAGTGAATGCTTGGATATTCCAATACAAAAGTTGCTTTACTCTCTTGTTGTCAAGGATGACTTATCTATTCAGTTTTCATGTTTCAGATAAAGATTCAGCTAGGTTGGGAGACCACATATCAAACAGAGATCCTCCAGTTTCAGATCGCTATGAAGAGGTTGAACCGTCTTTGACAAGGTCTAGCATTCAGGGCCTATCTACTTCCAAGAATGCTGAGACTAGAAGCAGGGAAGATCAACGATCTGGTGAAAATGGACCGACGTCAAAAGTGAGTTCTGGTTCAGATGCTAAGCAGGTCAAAGGAGCTCTCCCTGCAGGTTTCTTTGACAACAAAGATGCCGATTTACGTGCTCGTGGTATTACACCAGTCAAACCAGATGTCAAGTAAGACAACTTGCTAAGCAGTCTTTGTTCCTTACTCTTTGATTGTTGTGGCTTAAACTGTTTTCCTTTTTTCTAATACCGGTCGACTTCAGATGGGATCTTTCATGTCTTATCCAACTATTTCTTTAAACTGGACCAGAAAGCCAATTGCTACCCAATATGAATAGACTATTCAAATGAGAAGCACTACCTTCTACTGGCAATATATGCTGGATAATGCCGGATGTGCCCTTTTTCAGAGTCTCGAGAGCTATAAAGCTCATTTCTCTTCCATTTATTCCTCCAACTTTCAAATAGTATAAATGTTCTCCTGTATTGCAGCCTAGGCAGTTCCTCGACCTCCAGCTTCTTCATGATTACGTTCAATTAGATGTTCTGTAACGGACATGGTTCAGTGGTGCAATTGAATTGAGCATTAAACTGCTTCTCAGTGCACTTTATGCTGTGTAATGTCTGGAAATGTATGGTGGTCATATTTAGGTGGTGCGATTCCTGTAGGCTGTAGCTATTTAGCAGCCTTCATTTTACTGCTTTGAATGTAATAAAAAAATGTAGCTGGTGTATCAGAAGTAAATTTATTCTTTCTATTTTTTTTTCATCAGCTCCTTCACAGTTTGTAGTAGATAAAGCATCTTACTCTTTATAATTTATATGACTACTGTATTCCCTCAGTGTCTTAAGTCTCAGTCCTTGCTCCTCCAGGCAAACTTGATGTTGACTCTAATGACTTCATTGCAGGGATGAGTACAAAGAATTTGAGAAGTTAATCCAAGAAGACTTAAAAGAGGTTGACAACCGATTAGAAGAAGAAGAGGTCATCTTTAATTGCAATATACTAGTTGAGCCTTCTGTAAATTTTCTATCCTGTTAAACCATGTTATCGACCCATTTTGCCATTTATCTTGCAGATTGATGCTGCAGAAATGATTGAAGAGGAAGTATCTGTTGAACAGAGGTCAGTTCCTCAAATGATAAAACTAATTTAGTCCTTTTTTGAGAAATTCCTTATATTTTCTTTACATGGTCCGAAAGTCGATATAAACTTTTATATTGCACGACTTCAGGGGCTATAGGGAAAGACTTGAGATGCTGAGGAAGAAGAAGATGGAAGTTAAGGCTGCTAAGTCTTCGTTAGGCAGCAAAGAAAGTAAGGTTGCAAATAAGGAGTCTAGTGATGACGAATCATCAAGTGATGATGACAGTGACGAGAATCTTACTGTGGACTGGAGGGCTAAACATTTGTGAAGGTGCTTGCCCTGTCTATGCTCCTAGTACACATTCTCTGTAGTTTCTCCTTCATCCTCGTATTTTGACTGTGCCCATAGAGTAGTTCTATTGCGCTCATGCTAAATATTTGGCCTTTTGGTCGTAGATAACAAGGTTTTGCCTACTTCTGCAAGTCACTAAGAGAATGAGCCAAATGGTAATATGATTGTTGAGGAAAGAGGTGAACAAGTCCAGAATGGAAGAAACGATACTGGGCTAAACAAGTCAAGAATGGAAGAAACGAAGAGTGTCGTGCTGTTTGCTAAAGAAATTTTGTACTCTTATGAATATGTTTCGAAAATTGTCAACAAATCTACGTTCATATTCTTCGTATGCACGCATATTGAGGCAATGAGGTTATTCCTTTGCACATAGATGAACACTTGCAAGTTGTAACAATGTCTTTTTGGTATTCTCTTTGTTTACACTGCAAATTTTAATGTCATTCTTGTGCAATAGTGAATAAACCAGAAAGTGTTGCAGCCAAAACGGAGAAAAATTTGCAAATACTCTACTTTTGTGGTAGAGTATGATTTGCGTACATCTTCCCCTCCTTAGATAGATTCCATTTAGTGGGACTATTTTGAGTATGTCGTTGTAATTAATGACGTCAAATGGACGGATTGAATTGAATTAGAGGATTAGAATGAATTGAGTTTAATTAAACATGTTTCTTAATATTTTTCCAACAAGTTGTAATATGATGTCTACCAAAACATTATACAACAATGACTCATTTCATTGTCATCTCACTTACATTAAATTTGATCCACTTCTATCCAAAGCAGACATTTTATAAGCTGCTTTACTTTTCAACAATTAATTAAACAAATATAATTTAGTTTGTTACTTTGCTCATTGGTTAACAAGTGTCTTAAGAGTTCATAAAACTCTTATACCACTAATGACTTTTATATATTACTAAATTAATATTCACCTCAAAGTGGAATTCAGAAAATGATTTATTTATTTATTTTGGGTAAACATTTTAAGTGCTTGTTTGCTAGTTGTCTAACATATGATAATAGTTAATAATACCCCATAAAGTTCCATTTGATAAGCCAACCAAGATTTCTGCTGGTCTATTTTTTTTTTCAAACATAAACCAATCTTGTGGGCTTTTAAGATTATTTTTCTCAAAATAATAATAATAACTAGGGGTCAACTCAAAATGGGCAACTCAAAAGAGACAAAGAAAGGAAATGGATAGGCCAAAAAAAAACCAAGGGAAAGGGGTGCCAATGAAAAATAATAATTTTAAGATAATGGAACAAATAAATATGGACAAATGGAATTTTGAAACGTCAGTTTACTACCTGATCTTTCATTTTATGTTTGGACCTAATATGAGAAAGATAACAAATAGTAACATAAAATTTAAAGAAGCATTAACGAAAGAAACAAAAGGAGTATGTGAACCACAATTACTAGCTCATTATATAAAAACTTTACATTAAAGAGTTTGTGCCTTTTTCTAGATCTTGCATGAGAGGTTCATGCAAAAGGAGATGTGAATAAACTCCTTTTTTTTCTTTGGGTACATAATAAGAAAATTTCATGACCACAAGATTCTAGTATAATTATCTATATTGAATATAATTAATATGAGATATGTGCGTATCTCGATGGTTCTATTTGATATTAGATAATTCTGTTTGTTAAGACATGGGAAAAGAAATTACTGAATATATTTTGCTTCTAATGAGATATTTAAATCTAAAATCTCTTATGAAATTCCGCCCATTTTATTAATTACTAGGTTGCGCTCTCCTTCGGACCTTGGTATAGTTTTACCTAAAATTATTTAGAGGGTTTTTGTTTAAGCTTATCATAAGCATCTATGCGGTTTTTTTTGTTTCCTACTAGGTATTCGATATTTGCATTAGGATTGGATTAAATCTGAATCACACATTACATGTCCATTTTTGTGAGCGACGCTCCCAACAAGGTGATTAAGCTTATAATTACTACTAGAAAATATGAAATTTGCTATGAAACTTATCAGTAATTCCTAGTTAATCCGTCGTTAAATAGCTCTTAGCTAATTGGACTTTCATATAATCTGTCGCTAATAAATAGTTAAATGAAATTAGCATGGGATTTTTATTGTTTTAGTTATGAAAAATTAATTTTATCCGTCGCTAATTAGTGGTTGATAATTATTAGTCAGTAAATCTCTAACTCCTTCCCATTCCATTTTCATCATCATCTTTTTCATAAAACAATAATGTTAAATTTTATATTAATTTCTTCTAGATAACTCTAACTCTTTTACATAACAAGCCCTATTAGTGTTGGATTAATTAGAATAACAATTTGTGGTCTTCAACACACTACAACTATTAATCTAATTAGCCATGTTAGGTCATGAACAAATTAAATTAGCAGCTAGCATCATATATGGCTGTTAAGCATTACTCAAATTAAATTGTTAAGTGGTCTTAACACTTTTCAACTTGGTTTAATTTGTTAATTAGGCCATTAAGTGGGGAGGTTTTCATATCACCACCATAAACCTAAAAGACACCTTTGAGTTTGATGGTTTGTTTTTTAAGTATTAACAATTAGTGGTTTATGCCTCCTTAGATTTCCATTAGTATAGGCCCATTTGTCATTTGTGGTTTGAGTTCTTTTTATAAAAAAAAAATTAATAATTAATCATCTCGTATCCGAACTTCACTGGCCTGACTATTTCAGATTCATGTAGAGTAAAGCCTTAAGGAACTTTTGGGCGCAAGAAGTTTTGTGAAGATGGCAGGGATTTTCAAATCAGACTTCAAGATAATGTGCGGTGTTTTAAGAAAGCCCCNTATCTAATAAGGTTGAATAAGATTTAGATTAGTCTCGTTAAATTTGTTCTCGATGATTCATTTATTGTCAAGGCTCAAACTCCACTATTAAAAAATGTGTTTCCTACGGCATCCATCCATAATTGGCTCGTTAGAAATGTTTATGTTAAACTTTCTTTCGAAAATTCTATATATTTGCCGGTGTTTCGACAGGAACGTCTATTAAATCACATTTTTTGTAGTGTCGAAGACAGAGTTAATTAAGGGTGGAGGAATCTCATCCACCTCATCAAAATATTTGGTGGTTTTTTTTTAGTCTTTAATTTGTTTTAAAATGTTTAGACCTTATATCTTTCTTGTTTATTTATTTTTAAATAAAATATAAAATATAGAGCATAATTAGTTTTGAGGTTTAATTTATTGTCATTAAAGTATAACAGTTAGTGGTTTATGCCTTCATATATTCCCATTAGCAGAGTTTATATGTGGTTCACCATTTGCTCTAAAAAGTTTAAACAATTTTCTTTATTTTATTTATATTTATATTTATTCAATATGACATATTTAGAAAGTAAGGGGCTGCGTTACCTTACTAGAAGTGGGGTTAATATAACCTTTGGGATTAGAAGAACTAATTAAAGTTGTTAAGCAAAAGTAATTAATCAAACATCACTCTCCAATAAGGTTTAATGTGGAGTTTAATTAACTATATATTAAGTCAAGCAATAAGATGAAGTTATTATTTTATATTTATGTGTTCAAGCAAAGCATATTAAATTCATAAGATATAATAAGAGCACTTAGTTTTCTAGCTAATTGGTTGAAGAGGAAAAATTTTATACTCAAGTTATAATTAGTTTGGTGTTTTGACTAAAATTTGGATTCGTACGGATTCTAATATCTGCATTAAGACTCGACTAAATTATTTGAATTGACGTAGAAAAATCTCACATT
Organism: Solanum stenotomum; assembly: GCF_019186545.1. Lineage (NCBI taxonomy): Eukaryota > Viridiplantae > Streptophyta > Magnoliopsida > Solanales > Solanaceae > Solanum > Solanum stenotomum. Next base: position 55,739,718 of record NC_064292.1, read on the forward strand.
ATAGGTAATCTTTTGTTAAGGATGAACGGGTACTTATCACTCTATCATAATTATATATACTATATAATTTTTTACGATTAACTTCTTATGCCTCGAGATCTGTGTTGGATTCTAGTATAATAGATAAATTACTGTATATTATATAGTTTCGTGTATTGCAAAATTAATCCAATACTATTGGATTTGCAAGTCAGATAAATACAACATCGTACGTCTACGTTTTTGTTTTGTATATCTTCTGACATAGTTTTGTTTTCAAAAATCAACTTGGCCAATTAGAAATAAGTGAATAATATAATCATTTTATGAACTAAGAAGAGAGTGAAATTAAATATGCTCGTAGTAATTAATTTGAACATGTCAAACATATATCTTGATATTACGTGCATCTACCTAATAAAACAATTCATTTGTGTCTTAATAGCTTCTTTTAAAGAGATTCCTACTTATTCGGTGAATATCTTGATAGAAGATATGATATTTTGAAAATGGAGTTTATTAGTTTTTAACTAAATACGTAGTACAATAAAAAAAATTCTTACCTGTCCAACTTTTATTACTTGTCCAACTTTTAATGAATCAAGATAGTCGTTTGTTCCGATATAAACAAATGTCATTTCAAAAATCAAAATCAAAATTGATAATTATTTTTTGAACTAAAACAACAATTAAAATGGTACGAAAGATCACATTGGATCAAAATTGGTTAACGGGAAATTAAATAATTACAAAAATGGTAAATCTCAGTGGTCCTCTTGTTCCCATGCATCTTTGTTACATAATTTTACGTAATTAAATTCAAATAGCAATATTTATATCATTATAAGTTATTTTAGCCCATCAATACTTATGTTAATTGTAATATTAAAAATAAACTTCTCAAATGTTTTAATACCTTGTTTGGATGGTTGTATTATTAGTCTCGAAAAACGATCGATACATTGTGATTATATCGCTATCTTAACATATTTTTCTCATTTTATCTTTACTTTTTATAATCTTATTTTAACCTTGACCTACTAGTAGCCCTACCCCGTATCTTCTTCTTTTTTTAATTATTATTTATAGATTTATCATTCAAATTGCAGACGAATAACATTATGTAACAACGGAAACAAAACAATCTATCAAAACATTATATTTATTCACTAAATCAATACAATATAATACAATACAATATACAATAATGCATAATTAACAACCTGACCATTTTGTGTTCAAATTCTAAATCATCAAGACGTCGGGGGATGCTTCTGATCAATAGAACGGAGCGTAATGCGCATAAAGATTTAAACACACGTGATGTCACATTTTCCTATATATATCAACTTAAATTATTAAACATAAAACAATTTTTTCCAAAATAAAAATAAAAATATGGTATATATTTTATTTTTTTGAGTTGCATATAAATAGCTAGCCATATCCATCTCTTTATCAACAAGTTCATCAAATCTCTCATAAATCTCTCTCTCTATATATAAATAGTATATAATTGAAGCCGTAGATTCTTCTTCCCGCCTGAACTTTCACGTGAACACTCATCTTCCTTCCCGACTTTCTTATTCGTAGTAAAATCAATCGAATTCTCGAGAAAAATTCTGTTCAATACAATATATACATCAAATTACATTCGAAAACTTCAAATTTTGAATTTCGTATTACGAGAGAGTAAATTGGGATTGAATTGATTGATTGTTAATATGACGAGAGGTGAGGAAGTACTGGAGATAGACATTAATGGAGGTCGAGCAGAGTATGAAATAGAAGATATGAGAGATAAGATGGAATCTTCTAGAGGAAGTCGATTTAAACTCATCGAAAACGATCTCGTCGGAGTTGATTTGCTTCGTCGCCGGAGAAGAAAAATTAGCCGGGAAAGTTTACTCAACGGACTTAAGGATCTCTCACAAGGCTTCGTTATTCATCCTGATAACAGGTCCGTTCAGCTAACTCTCTTTTAACTTTCTCTCTCTAAAACTTAACTTTCTCTATCTACTGTAATTCTACAATGGTGAAAACGTGATAATTTTAACTACTTACTTTTTTTTGCTTGTGAAATTAGAGTCGTCAATTAGAAAAGAAAACCGTTATTTAACTACTTTTTGAAATCTAATTCGTACTTACTATATATAGACAATTATATATTAGTATATAGTTTTTGCCTTTTTCTTTTTGTTATAACGAGATTTTTGCCTTTTTTCTTTTTGTTATAACAAGATTTTCAGATTAATTTGCGCGCATTTCCACTAGTTTTAGGGGTATTTGTTGTCTTTCATCAGCACACGAATTAGATAACTCTGTTTACTAAGATTTTTTGACTTTGCTGGATCCCGTGATTTTCATGGACTACTAGATCATAATTAATTTGTGGCATAATACATAAGCATACTCTTTAACTTGGTCTTATCTGATATTTATGTCTTTCAATTTTGGATGTGGACAAATAAACATTTAAATTTATACAAAGTTAAACATATAGATACATGCGTTTTATGTGACACACACATGTATGTCTACTTGTTCAACTTTATACAAGTTTAAGTATCTGTTCGTGTGTATACAAAGTTGGAAGACATAGATATTAGCTCAAACCAACTTATTAAAGAACATATTTATATATTATGCCTTAATATCTTAAGTAAATCCATTACATGCACTATCTCTCTCTATATATATACTCCTTTCGTTTCAATTTATGCGTTTTAGCTCTTAGTTTGAAAATAAATTAAATTTTAGGGAGATAAACATATGTATATGGCGTCTAATTATGTTTTGGAGGAAACTACTATAAGTAATTGGTTTAGGAGAAATGTTGACTAATTTGACCTTACATATGACATTTCTATAAGTAGCAAACCAATATTGACCACATGAACAATTTTGAGTGGTTATATTTGGTCAGGAAAATCCAAAATTATATTATTAGTTGGATAATTAATATCACTATTACAAAAAAAGCAACATTTCGATTAAAAAAAATACTTATGGTCAAATTCGTTAAAATTTGGCTTGTCGAAAATAAATAAATTTTACTTTTTTTTAAAAAATATGAATATTTCTTTCTATGCTACATAATCATCCGCAGACATACATGTTCAACTGTCTAACTGAAAGCAATTGTCGTAAATTTTGAGCATAGTTGTACTATAAATTTATGGTGAGATCTGATAGGTTGATAATGACAATTCCACCATTTTTAATTAAAAGTTTCAGATTCGAGTTCTAGAAATAAAAAAATATTAATATAGTCGTGTTTCCCTACTTAATGAACCTTCATGATGAGAATTGAGATTAGTCGGAATTTCAGAATGGATATTGAACAATGAGTGAAAAAAAGAGCGCAAGGAGATTCATCACTTGAATATACAGTATTTTTAGATATATATATAGTAGATGTCAAATCTTCTTGACTTCTTCGTACGTTTACTTTTTTAAAATTTTGAATCCGTTTATGAAAATTCTGGAACTGCCAACAACAACATACGAGTAGAGAGACTGTTTTCAATATAGACCCTCATTAAGTAAAACATAAAAATTAGGACTAATTTATGAAGGTTTTGGTAAAAGAAGAAACAATGTTTTCTTTACTATATCTTACTAATTATTCTAGATAAATGGATATTATAGTAACTAATTTTATTTGCCTAAATATTGATGGACAAAGTTTTTTGATGTGTTGATGTAAGATAACAAATACTCGATAAAATAGTTTTTCCATTATATTTCGCTCCCTTTCATAACAACCTTCTTGTGTTTTAAAATTCTATACTTTTTAAGATTGTGTACAAAGATGAACAATCAAAATTTTGATGCAGGTGGTACAGGATGTGGGAAAATTTCATCCTTATATGGTCAATATATTCATCATTTTTCACACCAATGGAGTTTGCTTTCTTCAATGGATTACCAAGGAAACTATTTCTCTTAGACATTTGTGGTCAAATTGTTTTTCTTGTTGATATAGTCATCCAATTCTCTGTTGCATATAGAGATAGTCAGACTTACAAGATGGTGTATAAACGAACCCCTATCGCTCTCCGGTTAGTCTTCTTTTCCCATAAGAACAAAATTTGGGCATACAGAGTTATAATTGATGAAGAGTTTCAATATGTATTGGCTGAGTTTTCTTTGGTTTTTGTAGGTACTTAAAGTCTCATTTCATTTTGGATTTTCTAGGTTGCATGCCCTGGGATATAATCTATAAGGTACCGCGTTTCATTCCTTATGAGTTATGACGATCTTTGACTTGATATGGAGTTTAAGATGCTAACCTTTTTTGGCATATTGAATAAGTAATAGTGAAAGAACATATAGATGTAATGTTTGAGAAGTTAGTAAATTTGAACTCTTGGCTCTTTTAACCACAATGCTGAGCAATTTGGATTTATCAGGCTGTTGGCAGCAAAGAGGAAGTGAGATACCTTTTATGGATTCGGTTGAGCAGGGCGCGTAGAATTACTTACTTTTTCCAGAAGATGGAGAAAGATATTCGGATCAATTACCTCTTCACGAGGATTGTAAAACTGATCACTGTAGAACTCTACTGCACGCATACAGCAGCCTGCATTTTTTACTTTTTGGCGACTACGCTGTCTGAACAACAAGAAGGTTACACATGGATTGGTAGTTTGAAATTGGGAGATTACAGTTATTCAAACTTTAGAGATATTGATCTTTGGACGCGATACACTACTTCAATGTATTTTGCCATTGTTACTATGGCAACTGTTGGTAAGTTTATTCCCCCTTCATTTGCAGTGCTTGTCTTTAAAGTTCTATTTCATTGTTGTTTCGCGTGCACATTTCATTCTTTTGGATGTTTGAAAGAGGATACTAGTGATGTTTGTGGAGTCTACATAACACAAGTTGTTAGAGAGTGATTTGCTTTAGTTAGTTACTCATTCTTGCAAAGTTAACACATAATCTTATCATTTTTCTAGAGATTTTTTATAACAATTTCATCTTACGAACAATTTGAGATATCTGTTTTTATCTTACAGGTTATGGAGATATACATGCTGTCAATTTGAGGGAAATGATATTTGTCATGATTTACGTCTCATTTGATATGATTCTTAGTGCTTATTTGATCGGTAACATGACAGCTCTAATTGTGAAAGGATCAAAAACTGAACGATATAGGGATAAGATGACGGATCTATTGAAATATATGAACAGAAATAGACTCGGAAGGGACATTCGTAATCAAATTAAAGGTCACTTGCGATTACAATATGAAAGTGCTTACACTGATGCTGCTGTTCTCCAAGATATTCCAATCTCTATCCGAGCCAAGGTAAGACAATGTTCAATTTACTATCATTGCTGATGCATGTTATGTTCCGTTGGTAGTTCCATGACAAACACTTTTCAACTTTTTTTTGCAGATTTCCCAGAATTTATATCAGTCTTACATAGAAAATGTTCCTCTTTTTAAGGGCTGTTCCTCGGAATTCATAAGTCAAGTCGTAAGTAACTTCTTTTTGATTGTTCATTCGCAGAAAATTTATTGTGTGTTCCGCATATTACTGATTTTGGATATGGTTAATATTTTGCAGGTAACTCGAGTCCACGAGGAATTTTTCCTCCCTGGAGAAGTGATAATGGAACAAGGCAATGTAGTAGACCAGCTTTATTTTGTCTGTCATGGTGTTCTGGTATGATGTTCTATTTGATGTTCAATTGAAGTTTTCCTAATAAGTCAAGAGTGCTCATTGTATTTTTTGAAAAAATCCAGGAGGAAGTTGGTATAGCGAAGGACGGATCAGAAGAGACAGTGTCACTTCTTGAGCCTAACAGCTCATTCGGAGACATTTCCATTGTTTGCAACATTCCTCAACCATATACAGTTCGTGTTTGTGAACTATGCAGGCTCTTACGTATCGATAAGCAGTCATTTGCCAATATTCTGGAGATTTATTTTCATGATGGAAGAAGAATCTTGAGTAATTTACTACAGGTAAGGGAAATGAGACTCAACCTATTTACTGAAAATTTAGAAACCGTTTTCTTTCACTCATATAACTATCTGGTTTAGTTCATCAACAGAGGGGAGCAATTCACTTACACGATACTTAGTTGACATTCATAAAAGCATCTAATGAATTATGAGTTCAAACCGTCCCATGTCATCTACCCTTCTTTTTGCTTTGTTGGTATGAGTCTAAATAGTATTGAATGACAGGGAAAAGAATCTAATCTCCGCGTGAAGCAACTAGAGTCGGATATTGCACTCCATATAGGGAAGCATGAGGCAGAGCTTGCTTTGAAAGTGAATAGTGCAGCTTATCATGGTGATTTGCATCAGCTGAAGAGTCTAATTCGAGCTGGAGCTGATCCCAACAAGAAAGATTATGACGGACGATCACCTCTGGTATGAGTTTATTCAAATGAGATATATACAAAACAAATGATTCCAACAGAATACTGAAGTTTGAACACTGCAAATTTCTCCTAATCAATGTTTGCTTTTAAACAGCATCTTGCAGCATCGAGAGGCTATGAAGACATAACTCTTTTCCTCATCCAAGAAGGCGTTGATATTAATGCTCCAGGTATATTTCTTACGCGAGTCTGCTTCACCTGCAACGAGTCCTTGTTCGTGCAAATGTTCATCATTACTTAATGTTGCTATTTACCATATAGATAAATTTGGCAACACACCTCTGCTTGAAGCAATCAAGAGTGGACATGATCGCGTTGCTTCATTACTTGTTAAGGAAGGGGCCTTATTGAACATTGAAAATGCTGGTAGCTTCCTATGTATGGTTATAGCAAAGGGGGATTCAGATTTATTACGAAGGCTATTATCAAACGGTGTTGATCCAAACAACAAAGACTATGATCAACGAACGCCACTTCATGTTGCTGCTTCTCAAGGTCAATACTCAATGGCAAAGTTACTTTTGGGAGCTGGTGCTTCTGTTTTCTCAAAGGATAGGTACAATTTTAATCTTCATTAATATCTTATTGAATTGACTTCTTGAATGAAACATCATGGTAGCTAATGATGACATGAGTTGAACTTAAACGAAGAAACACATCAGTAAGGAATCATATAGCCGACCTCAACTTGTTTAGGACTACCACACATTCGTTTCTATTGTTTAAGCATCATGGTAGCTCTTGTGTTGAAATTCGACATTGTACAAGCAGAGTATCGTGAACGTCTACTAAATATTAGTTGAATCTTTGTCTTGTTTCAGATGGGGAAATACTCCAGTTGATGAAGCTAGAGTAAGTGGAAACAAGCAAATGATCAGTCTTTTAGAAGAAGCAAAGTCTGCTCAATTATCTGAATTCCCTGATGTTCCACATGAGATCTCAGGTATTACTTCATGTAAATCGAATCAAAGATTTCAACTTTATAGGTTCGGGATGCCATTAAACCTGCTGACTATCTACAACTTGTCGATATTCAGTATATTTCTTTAAGACATATACAAGGTCCGAGCAAAAGCTACTAGATTTGACAATATAGTCTTCTTGACATTCTTTCTGGTACAATGACAGATAAATTGCGTCCGAGGAAATGCACTGTGTTTCCTTTCCATCCATGGGAGTCTAAAGATGTGAGAAAACATGGTGTTGTCCTGTGGATACCTCAGACAATCGAGGAGCTCGTTATAACAGCATCAGAACAACTCGATTTCCCATCGGGCTCTTGTATATTATCAGAAGATGCTGGCAAAATTCTTGATGTAGATATGATTGTTGATGGTCAAAAGTTGTACTTGATCAATGAATCAACTTGAGTTTTCCTTTTCCTTCATGTAATTCATGTTGTATCTCTTGTATGTAGATTTTGTTGTGTTTGTAAATATTTGTTCCACTAAATTGAAGATGAATAAAACTCTCTTCAAGTTGTAGTTCTAATCCTCACATTATATTGTATACGTTTTATGTTGCTTGGACTCTTCAAAAGTGTCGACACGCTCATTTCTGATCCTCCAAAAGTTTGTGCGGTTTTGGAGGATTAAACTTGATTGAGACAACATTTTTGGAGAGTCCGAGCAACATAACGTATGAAAAGATTCAGAAGTGAGTATCTCCTTGTTAAGGGTGATCTTATAAATTATTTTTGGAGAGCCCGAGCAATATAACATCAATCAGTTGTACCTTATAGATTATATTTGCAAAGGTTAATCAGAGGCGGAGCTACAATACTATGTACGATCTTCTGACAAACTGGTAGCTTTTGTTTTTAAATATGTAAAAATATTTAATTGCGAAGTCAGTAACTAAAAATCCATGTGGAATAATATTCTTGACTCATATTATTAAAAGTATGCTAATCTGCAAAAGGAAGCTTCTTAATCTCCTTGCTATGGTCTTTGCATGGAGTCAACATGATTGTGACTTGATTAAACTTTTCCAATTACACACGGTTTGAAATTTGTGCCACACTTTTATCATCCATGTCGTGTCAGTAAAAATTTATTCACACTAGATATTTATGTCAAATTCTATTAATTTACTATGAAAACATGAGTTCATTAACGATAGTTTAGTAACGACAATATATATCACATACTACGTGTCATTGAGTTGATGTAAACATGAAAATAAATTTGAACAAGAGAAGCACAATGATCAAATTCATAAGCTCATTAAACAAATTTCTACTTCAATTTTTCAAAACCATATACTATAAGTAATAATTATCACAAGTCTTGCAGTAGCTACCTAACAATCTAAGAGAAAATAGAAAAATTAGTACAAAGAGAAACTATTTACACTTCACGATATTACATTTAATATGCATATGCTTTAAAAACTAAAAAAATTACAAGAAATAAGAGCCTCCACAAGGAGTAGTTTTGAATTTTTGATCCCGCTGAACAAAATCTTTTTAAAATGATATATATTATCTATCGGACATAAATTCTAGTCGTGATGTGTACATACAATTAATTTTGCTTATAAGGCAAGACTTCAAAACATTTCAAGAAGTTACAGATAATAAAGATAGTATTTGGACATGACACAATTGAGCAACTCAAATTTGTCTATGAGTCAAATCTTACGATCAATTGAGTAGGTTCGAGCTCTTGCTTGATAGACAAAACTAATTTATGTCTACGTCCGACGGGCAACAAAGATCATTTTTAATTTTCTCTTGAAAATCTCATGCCCCTTTGATGTGTTGAACTTGTTGAAAATGTTTTTGAGCTGCTACATTACTAGAATTTGCTATATCATCATTGATTTCCCTATCAATTGATTGTGTATTATCATTCTCATGATTTTCATTAATAAAACTCTCATGACAAAGAAATATGAAAAGGGTGTTCATAAAACAACCCAAAATTGGAATTTTTGATAGAACATGTGTAGTTTGTTGAAGATTCATGGTGATTTTTACTCTCAAAATGAAAACTTGTAAAATGTTTTTTGTTGAATGAAGAATTAAGGCAAGTGTTTTTCTTGAATATTGTGAAGAGAATTGGATTAATTTATAGATGGAATTATTGGTGGGACCAAAAAAAAAAAGTTTGAAATATGGTCCATTAATTTACTTGGTAAACAAGTCCAACTTTCTTGTGACTTTCCAACTTTTTTTTATAAAGTATATTTTTATGTTTGGTAACAATAACTTAATTTTAAAATACTTATTTTTCTTTTAATAAAATAATTTTAGTCATACAAATATTAATAATTTATTTTATACTATAAATTTTTTAAAAAATTTCTTTCTTAAATTTCATATTAAGTTAAACTATATCATATAAATTAGACTGAGTGATTCAAAAGGTGAGGCAAAAGATAAAAAGTCAAATTGATGTGGCCACTAATATCTTTTTTTCCAAGTATTAAAAAAAAGAGGTAAGAAAATGACAAAAGAAAGTGGGACGTGGTCATTTGGGTACCAAGCAAATTAAGTAAAATAATGGACTATGCTTTCGAATTTTAGTAAAATAAAATGCAGAGGAATTTTTCGATCGATAAGAGCATTATATGATACACGACTTTTTAAAATTAAAAATAAAATTTTGAGCATTTTGATTCGCTTCGTTAACGTGTGCTTCATATTAAGGCTATTAGATATGCATTTTATACTAAATAATTTATATTTCACTTTTATCGTATAAAAAATTAATTTTTTTTATCCATATATTTGTCATTCGTGATTTATAATTGTTAGTCTTGAACGTGTATATATATATATATATTAATATATTTTTTTCTCCATTTATCTTTTTGAGTTAAACTCTTGCTTTATTTACGCATAAAACCCAATAGACCTTAGAGGTTTGTTGTGTTTTTCGCTTTTGATAACACGGGTCTTCAACAATCAATTTCTATGGTGGGGTTACGAAGAAGTGGAGATATGTGTCCAAATCTTGATAGATAGAGTTATCTAGTATATGTGTTGATGAGAAGTAACAGTTATATGATGAAATTAGTTGAGATGTAGATAGACTTAGCCCCTATGCCTACACATTATTTTTAGAAGTAAGATATTTTCCCTTGTTTCAACACAACAACATATCCGGTGTAATACGATAAATCGGGTCTAAGAAAAATAAAATGTACAGACTTTACCTCTACTTTTGCGAATAGAGAAATTATTTCGAATAATATACCCTATTTCCTTTCCAAGATATACCTCCTCAATTTAACAACATGTATTAGTGTGTCATGACAACTTAGTAATTTTAATAATTTTCACAAATTATGAATTCATGTTTATAAAATAAAATAAAAAATATAACTTAAAATATTTAAATTATATGTCCAAACAAATTACAACTTAAATAAGCTTTATTTCAAATCAATGAAGTCCAAACGACACCTAAATATATACATGGACAAGGCCTAGCTTCACTCTATGTTGTTTTTCCCAATTCATTTCTCCCTCTGGCGACTGAGATTCAAGATACTCAAAAGGGTATTTTTTATTTTTTTAGCGAACGAATTGAGCTACTAAAATTTGTGTTTGTTGCATTTATATAGCTTCTTATGCTTATTTTTATGAGTTAAAATGAATAAATTATTGATTTTCCTTATTGTTAAAGATGATGAATGATAAGAGCTTAGAAGAAGAAGAAGCAAATATAATGTGATTCTAGGTTTCAACTTTTTTGAACTCACAAATGTATTGTGGAGTATTAATGGAAGGTGTTTATGTTGCTCAGACTCTTAAAAAATGCTCTTGAGTCGAGGATCTATCGAAAATAGACTCTCTAACAACCTTTGAGGTAGGGTTAAAGGTATGCATATACCTGTAGCCCCCTCAAACCCTATTTTGTGAGATTACACTGAGTATGTTATTGTACTCTTAAAAAATGTTACAGGGTTTGTGTCAATCCTCCAAAAGTAGTACTCACTTTGCTTCCATTTGTTTGTATTACTTACATTTTTTAGTTCCTTTAGAAAAAAGAATGTCTTTTTCTTTATTTGACCACTCTTTAATTCTAATTTTCTAAATGACACGTTTAAGACCACAAATGAAAGGGCATTTTGGTACATTTTACATATTTTAGTTTAAGACGACACGATTCAAAAGTTTTCTTTTCTTTCTTATACACCGTACCAAGTCAGAACAAGACAAACAAATTAAAACGGAAGGAGCACATTTTTGGTAGATTCGACATGGTGCGACATCATTTTTCGCGAGTCCAAGTAACATAACTTGTAAGAGTGCAACTATACATGGATTTGTTTGTTGGTGCATATCCATGTTACTATGGCAAGGCAAATTAGAGTCAGTATAACATAGATATTTAGAGGAAGTAGTTGTATGAATCATACAACATACAGTATGATTTCAACTAGAATACACCTTTATTTCTTATGTGGAATGTGAAAATAGTTCTGTTATGATAATTTGGAGATCCCTTACTTTGCTTATTTTCTACAGCTTCTTGGTGATTATGAGGATGACTCTTAAGGGAAGAAGGCGTTGTCGAAGTTTACCTCCTGACATCCTTAGCAACCTTCCTGATAACATAATCGATGTTATTCTGATACGTTTGCCTTGTAAAGAAGCTGTGAGGACAAGCATCTTATCGAAGAAATGGAGGTATCATTGGCGCAGATTTACAGAATTGACACTTGATCAATCTCATTGGAGTACAAAAGAGGATTTACTAGATCCTACTGTTAAATTTTCGAAGATTGTTTACCAGCTTTTAACCCTTCATGAAGGACCTATTAATAAGTTTACCATCAACATTGCTGAGTTGAGAAGCTGTCCTGAGATTGACTTCTTCATATATTTCCTCTCGGGGAATGGCATTCAACATCTTGTTCTTCACCTTCCAGGGAATGAAGATGAACTGAACATATTGCCTTCTTCACTTTTCACATGTTCGGGGCTGAAATGCAGCTTCTCAAGCTTTTGTTAGCCAAGTCCCCAGTGTTGGTGAGATCAGAGTGATTATCGATTCATATTCACGCCCCAAAAGAAGATCAAAGATACTTGCTAAGGTATCAAAATTTTGGCATGCATCACCTAAAGTTGAAGTAATCTATCATGATCTTCATAGCAGAAGTATATTTGAAGTTGAAATTAATAGATGGAAACAAATGTTGGTGTAGTAGTAGTACTATAACATTGTGTTTTGATGTGAATGTCTGTTTGGGAACTTGAGCATTTCTGGATGAATGTTTTGATTAGTTTGTTTTGTTAGCCAAGTTCCCAGTCTCTGTTCATGAATGATTTTGTTGAATGTGACATAATCGTGTTGATTCTCCGCAATATGTGATACTCCACCTGAACTGATATTTGAGGTGTGAAACTACGGAAAAAAAAAGATATTTCATGTGTGGTTTAAGGTGAGGAAACACACTATCAATTTTTTTCTTGTTTTATTCACGTGGCTCGAATACAAAATCTTTGATTAAAAGTGAAATGATCCCATGAGCCATTTCAACAACAAATTAATTCAGAGGGGCTTGAGATTATTAACCAATTGTTTTGAAGATAAAAACAACCTTTAGCAGAAATATAGTCGTATAGTCATGTGATCAGGACGATCACAGATTCAACCTGTGAACTAAACTCAATATACATATAGATTCTAAGAATATAATTGATTTCTCACGTCGATCCAAATAATCATATTGAAATGATAAATCTCCATGTCAAACATCCAATAAATAACATATTACCAATAAGAGATGCGATGGAACATTTATCCCGCCTTAATCAGAGATCTTGAATTTGAACCACGAATCCAAATTAGTAAAGCTAGTGGGCACTCAATGGTTAAAACCAAAATAAAAGAACAAATAACATAACTAATTTTTTTATAAAAAGAAGTTTCATAACACTGTAGATTTAAAGGAAAACCAATGCTAATGTTTTTTAGTTCTTCAACAGTGGAGCATGAAAAGTGCAGAGCTCTACCTCCATTTGTTGGGTCAAAGAAGCATTAGAAGGCGCGTAACTCGCGCTTTGGAGGCTAACAAACCTACGTAAACTAGGTGTACGACCCAAAACCGAGTAATTACACAAAGAGTAAAGAACAAACACACCTCAGATACCATTGAAAATAAACAACCATAGTGCAGATTCATATCCAAGCCTCAGACCTCTTTATCAAGCCAAAAACATCCATACCCCCGACTCGTTTTCATTTCCTTTCTAGCTGACATTCAACTTTAGCTTTACCTGATGCCCGCTGAAATGTTGTTAACTCTGCAAGTATCTTGACACCTTTTTCTTCGTCTACCAATTGTAGGTCGGGCTCAACTAGCATTTTCACCAGCATCGGAGATTTGGCCAATAGAAGCTTGATAAGCGCCATGTCAAGCTTTGTGCCTATTATTCCTACAACCTTAACCGACTTAAGGTAATTCAATGTCACATCTGAGAAGCTCGCAGAAACTTCATTAACTTTATTATCTGATTCTATAGACACCTAAGAAAGATAAAGAAGGTTGAAGATCTAATGAGTACGAGGATAAGTCACCATAACGTATGAACAGCAGATACAAAAGAAAAAGAGAAACATAAACATCATAAAGAACCTGCACTTCAAGATGTTGTAAACATGGGGAGCTTCGTATCAAGCAAAGAGCACATGAAAGATCAGTTAACTCATCCAGTGATACGTAAAGACGTTTAAGATTGTTAAGAGCAGAGGAAAGCCTTCTTGGTACTGAAGCAGTCAAAAACTACAAAGAAAAAATGAAAAACCAAGATGACTCAAAGCCTAAAAGATGAAAATGTAAATATACCAATTTTAATGAAACTGCATCGGCATTAATATGAAGTTCTGAAGCAACATTTACCTGGAAACTTCCGTATTCCAAGTGGAGATGCTCAAGAGAAAGAAGCGGCTGAAAAAAATTGTCAAGATCACATTTTTCTGATTCCTCAAAAGATTCTCCATAGAAAAGAGAGAGTTTTGCAAGATGCGGAGAATTTTTCAAGGAGATATATTTTATACAGCCTAAGAAGTCGAAGGATCTCAACTTGGGAGCTCTAATTTGAAAGTGGTTCATGGAATCAAAGAATTTCAACACTAGCTTCTCAAGCAATGGGCTAGAAGAGATTAAACTTTCTAGTGATCTGGAAGAAACTGATACATGACACAGTTCCAGGCTAATTAACATATTGAACCCTTCGAAGGCCGGTGGAGGACATATTTGACAATTTTGGAGGGTCAAGTGACTCAACTGCAAACACGTGAAAAATGAAGAAGGCAGTTTGAGTCTGTTCCACTCTGAAAATTGAAGAACGAGATGCTGAATGCCTTTCCTAGAGAGGAAATGTAACAAGCTGCAAATCTTAGGATACTTTTTCAGTTTAGACATGGAAAGGGTGAAATGAGTAATCGGTCCTTGATGAAGGGTCAAAATGTTGTACATAATGGTTGTAAACCTAATAGAAGGAGATAGTAAGTTATCTGTCGTCTTCCAAAGTTCATCATCAAGCGTCAACTGTGGAAGTTTGCTCCACTTGTACCTCCATTTCTTTGATAAGATGCTTGTCCTCACAGCATCTCGCAAAGGCAAAGGCATCAAAATGGCATTGATAACATTCTCAGGTAAATCAGTAATCTCAGGAGGCATTGTACAACACCAGTAGTAATCTGCAAGAAAATAAACAAGAGCACAAAGTTAAGTAATCTCCAATTATTTGCATATAGTAAACAGACGACAGTGANCGATAAGATGCTTGTCCTCACAACATCTCGCAAAGGCAAAGGCATCAAAATGGCATTGATAACATTCTCAGGTAAATCAGTAATCTCAGGAGGCATTGTACAACACCAGTAGTAATCTGCAAGAAAATAAACAAGAGCACAAAGTTAAGTAATCTCCAATTATTTGCATATAGTAAACAGACGACAGTGATCCATCTCTTCTAAGTATCAATGAATTGCATTCTTTAGAGCAAGAATACCTTTCTACAAATACTTCAAGAATACAGACTTGTTATCGGAAAGGAAAAGTCAAACACATACACGAGAATCATAGTGCCTTTTACCAGCATTTGGTAAATTTCACTCTTAAAATCAGCTTTGTAATTGTTCCACGGCTTTAGCTGGATTTGACATCAAATCAGCTACTACTAGATTCCCGAAGACCTAACACTTACATTAGAATAACCTAAATATCAGGTTAAGTTCTATTATATATTACCAATAAAGGAAATGTACCATAACTCAGCTCACCTAAAAGCAGTTAAAAGAAAATTTTCAGCTTACCAAGACCTAAGATTTTTGGTGAAGATCAAAGAGGTGGAGTTACCTTTTCCCGAGATTGTTGCCAAATGCCCTTCTTTAAGTACTTTTGCCTAGGGTCTGTTTTATTCTTTTCCTCACCCAAGGATGTAGCCTATCGGTTAGTGAAGGTGAGATGAAAACCATAGGTGATTAGGTTCAAATCTAGATTTAGGTGATTTCAATAGAGTTTACAAGTTCCAAAGAAATAGTCAAGGCACAAAAGTAAGCCAGGGAAACTCCATTTAAAGATGGGAAGAATAACTCCCTGTCTCGTTTCTAATTTAATTTTTTTCTTATAGTCCGAATCCTCACTCAATTCACTAGTCATGGTGTTTTTGTAATCCAAGAATTTTCCATATTGTTTTCTTTAAATGGTGGTGTTTGGACCAGCTTAAGCACGTCTCGACTACTCCACTCACCACCCCACCCACAACCCACACGTACCGGGTAGCTCCCGGTCTCATTTCTAAAATAAAGATTCAATTTTTTTGGTAATCCAATTCCCCACTCCAAACAATAGTCTAGGTGTTTTTGCAATCCAAGAATTTTCCATGTTGTTTTCTTTAAATGGTGGTGTTTGGACCAGCTGAAGCACATCTTGACCACTCCACCCCAACCCACAACTACCGGGTAACTCCATCCACCCGAGCTTAAGTACATCTTAACTATTCCACTCACAACCTACCACCCCACAACCCACAAGTACCAGGTAACTCAATCCACCCGAGCTTAAGCACATCTCAATTCCCAACTATTCCACCCACACCCCACAACCCACAAGAACCAGGTAACTCTGTCCACCCGAGCTTAAGCACATCATGACTATTCCGCCCTCAACACACAAGTATCAAGTAACTTTGTCCACCCAACCTTGGACAAAATATGAGAAAATCATTGGTTCTTTATTTTATAATTAGAATTTTCCACATAGTACTTCTCTATAATCATTTACTTCCACAAAGATTCAATTTTTATTGACTTAAAGAAAGAACACAAGCACAAACCCAAAGGAACCAACAACTAAAACAGAAGCAAATTTTCTGATATAAAAACACACAATAAACACATATATAATAGAAGAAGACTTATCGTTTACCAAGCAAGAAGATTGCTGATGATATAAAATCCAAAAAAGACTGAATCTTTGCCTCTCTTCTCAAAAACCCTTGTGACTACTCCTCTTCTTTAGCGCTTTTAGGGCAAAATTTTTGTACTTTCTTCTGATTTATTCGGGGAAAAATAGGGGAGAGAGAGACTTCAATTTTAAGCCAAGTGTCCATTTGTGGCAAATTTACACTTTTAACCTTATTCTGTGCTCACTTTTTATTTTTGTGCTTACTGTCTTGTAACATAAATTTATCTTCCGACGAAATTCGCCATTGTCGCCGCCTGCCAGAACTTCGATTTTGAGGCTTGAGGTAAAGTCATTAAATAATCAATTGATATTCTTCATTATTTTTGAGTAATGAAGACAATATATATATCGAATTTCATATGAAAGTTTGCCCCTTTTGTTCTTCTCAAAATCTCATTTGCTTGTTGGTTGCTTTTGTGCACTCTCCCCGTTTCAATTTGTTTGTCTGATTTTGAGTTGACATGTAATTTAAGAAAGTAAATAAGACTTTTTGAATCTTGTGGTATTAAATTAAATATGTTAAAAATGTAGCAAAATGCTCTTCAATCCTGTGGCATATGTGGAAAGTTCGAAGTGAAGAGTGAAAGAAACATTCTTTTTGAAACAGATTAAAAAGAAAAGTAAGTTAGTGGTGTCGAATTCACATTGTGGTTTTGAATTTTGATGGTTTGGTTTTGAGTTTCTACTTAGAAACACAAGGGAATGAGGATAGTTTAGTCATGATTTATGAGTTTTTGTACTTATCTCGGAAGAATGCTTGTTGAGTCCTCTTCATCTGCTTGTTTTTTTTTACTTCCAAAAAACGCATATTTAGGTGTACTGAGAGCATAGTGTTTCCTGAAATTGAATGTAAGCTTTTAAAAAACCTGAATCTGCTGAAGACATTTAGTTAGTGTTTAACTTATCAAAGTCTATCAAAGGTAAATGAATCAAATAGTTGGTTTTAGGAGAGTTGGTAGCTGTTGGTTTTCTAAGAATGTTCTTCGAGTTTAGGATGATAATTTGCAAAAGACTACAAATTTTATTCATAACGAGTAGGGAAATTTAAAGAAACACGATAATAGCTCTAGGGCATCACATCATAATTCTCGTACGACATGCTAATCATCCTCTTCGCTATCATGTGCTACTTCAATGTCATTCTCTTCTTTGTGTGGATTTCAACCCCAACCATAATCATCACAATTAAGTCCAAGGTTCTCGGCAAGCTCTCTAATCTCTTGGCTATGGTCGAGAAAATTGATCACTTTACTTGACAACATATAGCCTCCCTATAGTTGGATAATAATTTAACGTTTCTGTCAAATGCTTTGGAAAGTCCTTGCCACTCTTGAATAGTTAGGTATAATGGACCAGAAGAGTCGTGATGCAATTTTTCGTTCTCCATACTCTTATAGATCTCCTTTCTAAAACTTCATGTCTTCCAATGCATGAAACCCAACAAGTGACTTTTCCATTTCAAGAATTTCTTTATACAAAAGCTGAATTACTGNAGTCCAAGGTTCTCCGCAAGCTCTCTAATCTCTTGGCTATGGTCGAGAAAATTGCTCACTTTACTTGACAACAATATGGCCTCCCTATCGTTGGATAATAATTTAACGCTTCTGTCAAATGCTTAGGAAAGACCTTGCCACTCTTGAATAGTTGGTATAATGGACCAGAAGAGTCGTGATGCAATTTTTCGTTCTCCATACTCTTATAGATCTCCTTTCTAAAACTTCATGTCTTCCGATGCATGAAACCCAACAAGTGACTTTTCCATTTCAAGAATTTCTTATACAAAAGCTGAATTACTGCTATGTCATCTGTCTGTTGGCAATTGAGTGAAACCGTAAAAGGAATATCAGCTGCCATGTCATGAAATGGCAAGCCTCTGTAGCAACAAGCATTTCCACTTGGGGTATGCCAAAAAATATGATTCGGTTTCTGTTTTTTTTATTTTTTTCCCTTTAGACCCACAAATGTATCTTGTGAAGTATTGATGGAAGGTGCTCTTGCTGTAAGAATGATATTAATGGATATTAAGCTCTGTAATGTATATAGTAGGGGTGTGTGGAATTATCCCGTATGGGTATGTCTAAGTTTTTTTCATATATTTTGAAGAATCGGCAAGAAATATCCAAATAACATAGATATCAAGAGGAGATAGTTCACAGATTCAATACGTAATATCAAGAACAATTGTACTCCCTCCGTTCCCATTTAAGTGTCTTAGTTTGACTAGGCACAAGGAAAAATAATTTAAAGAGAGACTTAATGTGTCTAACGTACTAAAATGTCCTTTGAATCTTGTGGTTATAAACTTGTCATGTAGGATATTTGAATTGTCAACTCACTAAATATAGAAAGGGGCACTCTTTTTGGGATAGAACAAAAACTAAAGTAAGACACTTAAATTGGGACGGAGGGAGTGTATTTTCGTTTAGTCTTTGGTGCAACATTGCTCCCTTTGATGTAAATGATAGTAACACCATTGTTGACTTTCTTAGATCATTACACAACTTGTGATGTTTGCACATTTTGGTTGTAACTTTTGCTCACCATTTCCTTTATGCTGGTATTATAATAAAAGTTCCTCATTACCTGTCAAAAGAAAAAAAAAAGCGATATTGACTGTTTTATTTTCAACTAGAATGCACCTTTACGTCTATGTTGATTTGACAATGTGAATAGTTGTTCTGTCCAGATAGTTTGAAGATTCCTTACTTTGTATTATTGTTTATTTTCTATGGGTTTTTGGTGATTATAATTACAAGTGATCCTTCTGTTCTTGTGTTGATTAGATTCCTTACTTTGTATTAATGCTTATTTTCTACAGGTTCTTGGTGTTAAGTGTTACGTGATGCCTCCTAAGGGAAGAAAGCATTGTCGAAAGTTACCTCCCGACTTCCTTAGCGACCTTCCTGATAACGTGATCGATGTTATTCTGATGCGTTTGCCTTGTAAAGAAGCTGTGAGGACAAGCATCTTATCAAAGAAATGGAGGTATCACTGGTGTAGAATTACAGAGTTGAATCTTGATTCACATCTTTGGGAAACAAAAATGGATAAACTATACCCTACAGTCAAATTTACGAAGATTATCTACCAGATTTTGTCTCTTCATGAAGGCCCAATTACTAAGTTTAGCCTCGACATTGCTGTTCTGAAAAGCTGTCCTAATATTGACAACTTCATACATTTTCTGTCTAGGAATGATATTCAACAACTTGTTCTTGAGCTTCCATGGGGTAAAATGTACAACTTGCCTTCTTCACTTTTCACATTTTCGCTGCTGAGTCATCTAACTCTTCATAATTGCGTAATACATCCTCCATCGGACTTTCAAGGATTTGATAAGTTAATTAGCCTGAAACTATGTGATGTCACTATCTCTCCTGAATTGCTCGGAAGTTTAATATCTCAATGCCCGTTGCTTGATAAGTTGGAGCTGGAAATCTCGGAAGATTCACTTTCAGATGTAATAGAAATTAATGCCCCCAAGCTGAGATCTTTCGATTTCACAGGCAATATAACTTTTATCTGTCTAATGAATGTACCTCTTCTGGCAGAAGTATCTCTGAGCTTATATCAGGGTTCTTCTATGGAGGCAGATAATTTCTTTTTTGCAATGTTTTTCGAGTCGTGTACTGCTCTCGAGAGACTCTTCTTGCACTTCAATGGTTCTGAGGTAGATAATCTTTCATTACTTCATTTTTAGAGCTTTAACATGTGGAATTTCTTTTGGGCTAACTCATCTTGAACTTTGGTATTTTTTTTCCATAGATACAGCCTGAAGATGATGACGAAGTAGCTACGAGGCTTCCCTTTGATGTTAACTGTGTCAAATATCTTTACCTACGTTTTCTTTTTCTGGAGGAGTCGTATGACCTCTCACATGTTCTTTGCTGTATAAGAAGCTTCCCATATTTAGAATATCTCGAAATACAGGTTCTTAGTGCTTTGACTCTTTTCCTTCTTTCTAATCTTGTATTATTTTTCGTATTTGTTACATCCTGAATAATCTGAGAAGTGACTTATTGTTATCTTTCTTAGGTTGGCTTTGGAGATGATGGTATTATAGAATCCCTTGAACTCGAACATTTCACAGATTTGACATTAAATCACCTCAGGGAAATTAAGGTAGAACGCTTTGAAGGAACACCGCCTGAGATGCAACTTCTCAAGCTTTTGTTAGCCAAGTCCCCGGGATTGGTTAGAATGCTAATCGATACATGGATTCCAGATGACACTATTGTATCAAGACCAGGTGCATTCACTGAGGTATCAAAATTTTGGCGTGCATCGCCTAAAGCACAAGTAGTCCATAAATCATGATCTTTGTCGTTGTATAGTGCATCACCTAAACTTGAGTTTCTGTAATAAGATACACAGACAGTGAATATCTGTTAAGAACATGAGCATTTCTGGATGAATGTTTTGATTAGTTTGTTTGTAATAACATTAGTCATTACATGTTAAGGAATTTTTACATTTAGTGTCTGCTTCATGATTGATTTTTGGAGTGATAGATTCGTGCGAAAGTAATAGCCTTATGTTATGGCTGCTCCCAACTTACGGGGGCTTGCGAGCAGTTCAAAATAGTTGAATCTTTCTTTGTTTCACTTTTTGCTGTTGTGGTTTGCAGTGTGTTGATTCACTGTCTGGTCAATTCAATTTATATTATTTATATAAGTTAATAAAATATTCTTCTCGTTTTAAAATAAGTAATGTTTGTACCTTAGGAGTTAGGTATATCCCTTAAAAAAACTAATCATTCTTAGAAAATAAGGAGTGTTTTTACTAATTTACCTCTAATTAAATGCCTTGGAGAAAGAAATGATTCTTTAATGATATAAAACATCGTGTATTAAAACAAGGGTTATTTTGGAAGAGTACAATCAATTCTTTCTCCTTTTTTTTTACGTGCGGCGTTCGAAGCCCCAGCTAACTCCGAATTACACACTCTAGGGTCCATTTGGGGGTGTTCGAAGCCCTGACTAACTCCGGATCACGCACTTTAGGCCCATTTGGGGGTGATAACTCCAACCATGTTAAGGTGAATCAGTCCCACTATTGCACCACAACCATGTTGGTAGCTCAGTTCTTTCTTGAAATCTTAAAATACAAATTATTTTAGAATGGAGAAAGTACCAACTAACCTAATACATGAATCTTACTATTCCCTCTGTCCATTTTGTCCATGTTTGACGTAACATATCCCTTGAGAAACAACAAGTAAAATGATAATTTTACTATATCTCCTCTATTAATTATTAGTCATCTATGCTACGATATTAATAGTACGATTTCATAACAAGAGTAAAACAGACACAAAATTTCATATTTACTAACTTGACTAATATATGTTCGCACCACATATAATTCAAAATACTTTTTCATTCTACCTTGTTTTTCTCGCCTCGATATTTAGTATTCGTATTTCACTTATACCCGAAACTCAAATCCGACCCGGTAATATACTATAATGTATTTTCTCAATTTCTCTTTCTTTCCAAACCCCATGCCCTAGATTAGGATAAAACTCATAAAAATTTACAAATAGGGCATAAGGCGTTTGACAAAATTCCGAAGAGAAAAAGGACAATCCTTCTTCCTTGGTAAGCTTTAAATCTTTTTCCATTATAATTTGGTTATTATTCTGTATTTTTATCATTTTCTTTCGTTTTCTCGATGAACTTACAATCTCTGAAAATAAGTGTATTGGGCGAATTTAGGATTTTTAGAATATGAATGTACCAATGAAAATGAAGAAAATGTATAAAGCGGAAATTGATCCCGACTCATCTAGGTAAATAACTCAACATTTTCAATCAGGTGCATCATTTAATTTTATGAAGAGACCATGGGTTTACGTGCCCAGTAATTAGCATATAAATTAACCCCTGGACTTTTAGTTGTTGGTTTCCTTTTGGGTGTGTGTGTATGTTCTTTAAGTTGATAAAAGTTACTTCCTTTTTGTAGTTTTTAGTTTCAAAGCATAAAAAGCTATATAAGTTTGTCCCAAAAATCTTACAAAGATAGTGTTTTTTGGATGGTTCAGATTCCAGTGGTGTCAGAAAATATTATAGGTGATTTCTTCGTATCTGCTTAAGGCTGACGGGTAGAGATACGAGATATATTTATTGGTGGGAGGTAGCAGGTACGTAGTGGTATAGTTGAGTTTAGTGCAAGTTGGCATAGGGAATGTTTTAACCTGCTTACTCGATTTTTTTTCCACGTGTACTGCGACTTAGAACTCTTTGGAGTGTGATGTTCATGTAGCATGTCATATTCCTCCGGGGGTATTTTAATATGAAATCGTGGTAGTTCATAGGTTTCTGTGTGGGAAGAATAATTTTGGTTTGAACCTTGCGAAATGGTGATAGTTTAAGATATTTTTAACCCAAGTCTTTTAGCCTTCCCCTTGTTTTCTTCTTCAGAAAATTGAGGCTAATTCTTTTCCACTCACTGTGTGTATATGTGTTTCTATGTCGCGTCGAACTTGAGGAGTGAAAATTGGGGGTCTTTAGTTTTCTCTGTGTGAATAGAATTTCTAAATATTGTTTTTCACTTACATTCTTCTTCGTAATTGTTAAGGAAATGATCAAATGGTTCAATATAACCTATTACAGTTTGAATAGAAGATTTGAACACAAAAATATTTCCTATGTTGATTTGGCATTGTGAATAGCCGCTGTCTTGATAGTTTAGAGATTCCTTACTTCGTGTTATTGTCTAGTTACTACATATTCTTGGTGATTATTGTTGGAAGTGTTCCTTTCGTTCTTATGTTGATTTGACTATATGAATAGTTGTTATGTCCAGATTAGTTGGAGAGACCTTATTTCATACTATTGCTTATTTTCTACAGCTTCTCAGTGATCATTGTTATATGATGCCTCCTAAGGCAAGAAAGCTTCGTCGAAGTCTAGTTCCCGATGCCCTTAGCTACCTCCCTGATAATATAATTGATGTCATTCTGATGTGTTTGCCTTCTAAAGATGCTGTGAGAACAAGCATCTTATCAAAGAAATGGAGGTATCACTGGTGTCGACTTACAAAGTTGGAGCTTGATGAATCTCTTTGGATAACAAAGAAGGATTTACTGAACCCTACAATAAAATTTAGAAAGACTATGTACCAGTTTTTGAGCCTTCATGAAGGACCCATCACTAAGTTTACCCTTGATGTTGTTCATCTAGCAAGCTGTCCTGAGATTGACAACTTCATATATTTCCTCTCGAGGAATGACATTCAACATCTTGCACTTCACCTTCCACTTAGAAAGGAATACAAATTGCCTTCCTTACTTTTCGCATGTTCACAGCTGAGGCATCTAAGTCTTTGTTATTGCTCAATACAACATCCATCAGCCTTTCAAGGATTTGATAAGTTAATTAGCCTGAATTTATGTGAAGTCAATATTTCTTCTGAGTTACTGGAAAGTTTAATATCTCATTGCCCGTTGCTTGAGGAGTTGGAGCTGGATATCGCAAACAAGTCAGACACAATTGAAATTAATGCCCCCATGTTGAGGTCGTTCGATCTCTCAGGTAATATAAGTTCTGTCTGCCTAAAGAATGTCCCTCGTCTGGTAAAAGTATTGCTGTATGGTGACTATATTAAAGCAGAGGATCTTGATTTTGCAAAGCTTTTCGAGTGTTGTCCTGCTCTTGAGCACCTCCTCTTTTTCTCCCTTGATTCCGGGGTAAATATTGCTTGATGACCTCATTATTATAACTTTAGTGGATGAAATTTCATTTGGGCTGACTTAATCTTGATATTCGGTAATTGTTTCCTAGTTCTCTGCTGGAGCAGGGTATGAAGCACCAACAAGACTTCCGTTTAATCTTAACAGCGTCAAACGATTTACCCTGCCTGACATTATGCTGGTGGAATCATATAAGCTCTCATATGCTCTTTGCTTGATAAGAAGTTTCCCATATTTAGAATATCTCGAAATACAGGTTCTTAGTACTTCGGCTCTTCTAATTTCTTTCTTTCTTTCTTTCCTCAATAATCTATGAGTTGACTTCTTGTTATCTTTCTTAGGTTCATGAATATGGATATGACTATGAAGATGAAGATGACGAGGATGAACCTATTCCAGAACCCCTTGAGCTCAAACATTTATCCGATGTGACATTTAATCACCTCAAGGAAGTTAGGCTAGGCTGCTTAACAGGGACAACGTCTGAGTTGCTGCTTATCAAATTTTTGTTAGCCGAGTCCCCAGTGTTGGAGAGAATGCTAATCGATCGACAGTATCTTGATCATGAACAGCTCGACACAAGATTACAAATATTCAGAGAGATATCAAGTTTTTCGCGGGCATCACCTAAAGCAGAAGTTGTCTACATAGATTTAGGCGGATCATTGGCTTAGTAGAAGTTAAAAGACACAAAAGAGAAACAAACGTTGATGTAGTAATATGACACACTTGTTTATTTCTCTATTTGATCAAGTGCATATATCGCACAGCTTGAAGGTAATTAAGAGGCTGTTTTTTTCGTTTCTTCGGCTTATTGAGATTAATGTGTATAATTAGGTGACATCTTTTAAGTGGTTAATGTATCTACGTAATGGGCACTTGAGAACACAAGCATATCTCCCCCCCAACCCCAACCCCCTCCCCCATGTTAAGTTGAAAGTATAGTATGAATAATCATGGGTTTATTAGGTACTCAATTAAAACAAAATATAGTTCAAGTATTTAGATGCAATTTACTATCAAGTTTAATGGATTAATAGAATAGATAAGTAAGAGAGAGGGCGACACCAGCTAGCAGAACGGACGGAATGAGAAGAAATCCCCAGGATGGAAAGAAGCTTGAAAGAGAGAACCAGGAATGAAATAGCGAGACCAAACGAGCAAAAAGCCACGAAGGTTGACGATAAGAGCGTAAGACTTTATGCGAGAGGGTAGAGCCCTTGATCCTTTCAAGAATGTAATTATCCTTAATATTAAGGAGCCAATTTAGAACCTTTATAGTAGATTAAAAGAAAGAACAGACTCATATGAAAGTTCCCCAGAAAAAATGGCTGTTGTTGAATCAGCTGTGAAATACGCTCTTGCTCACGAATCTGCTGTTCTAGCTCAGACCAGGCTATCTCCGAGAAAATAGGGGTCCCGAACGGGAGAAGAATAAGGCAGGCTGTCCTTTGACTAGTTTGTTGTTTTTTCTGGGGAATTTGCTTGTCAACGAAATTCCACTCATAAGTAGGTTCACATCGTGATCTAAGTTCCATTTCCCATCGAGAGGTTATGATACTGGTAAAGAGTCCTATCCTTCTCCTTGGGTTATGAAATAATTCAATAGCTCCGGGCTCCCTCACTGCATTCCAAGGCAAGCTCCTACTAGATCCTACTATTCCTGATATTCCTACTGGATTTGAGCAACTCGAGTATGAACACTGTATCGCTATGCCCCTCGCTTAGCCCCGCTCTTTGGTTTAGGATGGATCCGGACTGGACTAAGCTTGAAGATCTAATTACGGACTGGAAGCGAAAATACCGTAAAAATGGCTTCTTTCTTCGAGGACTCTTTTGTAATAGCTTGATGAGCCGAACCAACAAGAGATATTACGTTCTACCCTCTGCTTCGAGCCCGGCCGAGAGTGAGCTTCCCGATAGTCTCTTCCTTCCTAGAAATAGAACTCTAACTATCAAACCCGTCCCGTCTCCTTACTCGAGATATCTGAGATAGCTCCGTAAACTAATAACTTATAATAGACGAGCCCATTATCCTTATGTTCCGAACTTGCTTCTTGGTACAAGGGGAGGGGCGAAGAATTCTAGTTATAGTTCTTCTTCTGCCTAATCTTTAGTACCGCTTTGAGATTGAATCTTTAGAACCATGTGCCTAAGAGGGCGAGGACCTTTATAGCCATAATTCTTCCCCCGGTTCTACCTCCTTCTGCAATNGGGTATTTTAATATGAAATCATGATAGTTCATAGGGTTCTGTGAGGGACGAATAATTTTGGTTTGGTACTTGCAAAATGGTGATAGTTTAAGATATTTTTAACCTATTCACTCTTTTTCTTTACTGTTATAGGAGTCTTTTAGCCTTCCCCTTGTTTTCTTCTTCAGAAAATTGAGGCTAACTCTTTTCCACTCACTGTGTGTATATGTGTTTCTATGTCGTGTCGAACTTGGGAGTGAAAATTGAGGATCTTCAGTTTTCTGGCGTGTACTGTATAAAGTAACTCTCTTTCTCTGTCGTGTTCCCAGTGTACCTCTTCTCATTCTCATCGTCATCTCACATAAACTCAAATTCAAGAAAAAAATGAGCACCAAGGGTGAATCATTGTAAATTATCATAGATTTATGTGCCAGAGAACTTGTAATATTGTTTTTTAGAGTTAATGGTAAAACACACACCTAAACTATAACTTTTTTGCAAGTTTCACACCCCAACTATTGGTTGTTCCCTTTTTCTACAGGAACTATCACTATCTATGTCTTAAAACACATCTCGAAGCTGTTTAAGCCAACTATAAATTGTTCCTTTTTCCTGCTTGAACTATCACCATATACAAACTAGGTGTGTTTTAATACATAAATGGTACTCCCTCTGTCCCAATTTATGTGACTTACTTTCCTTTTCAATCAGTCCCAAAAAGAATAACGCATTTCTATATTAAGTCATAATTTAACTATAAAATGTCTATTTTACCCTTAATGAAATGATTTACATCCACACAAATTTCTATCATTCATTTTGGACCACAAGTTTAAAAAAGTCTTCCCTGCTTTCTTAAACTCCGTGCCGAGTCAAACTACCTCACATAAAATGGGACGGAGGGAGTAATAGTTAAGGTAGGAAAAGGGAACACCTAATAGTTGAGGTGTAAAACTCGCAAATAAGTGATAGTCAAGTGTGCTTGTCACTATTTTTTACTTCAATTTTTGTTTGGCATAATGATGACATGAGATGAGTTTAAAGGTAGAAACATGGTCAGTGAGGATTCATATACCCAATCCTGACTTATTTGGGATTGAGGCGCAGTAGTTGTTGTTAATCCACCAATATATTTATGAAGTATTGATGAAAGGTGTTCGTGTTAAGAATGCCATTAATGGATATCAAGAGATATACATGGATTTATTTATTGGTAAATGTTGACACTGTTATCATACCATATGGGTATTTATGGTTAAGATTAACAAATTTTTATTTCCTATGTTGATTTGGCATTGTGAATAGCCGTCTGTCCAGATAGTTTGGAGATTCCTTACTTTGTGTTATTGTCTAGTTACTACATGTTCTTGGTGATTATTGTTGACAGTGTTCCTTTCGTTCTTATGTTGATTTGACAATGTGAATAGTTGTTATGTCCACATGGAGATACTACCTTACTTCATATTATTGCTTAATTTGTACAGCTTCTTGGTGATCACTGTTATATGATGCCTCCTAAGGCAATAAAGCATCGTCGAAGTCTACTTCCTGATGCCCTTAGCTACCTTCCTGATAACGTAATCGATGTCATTCTGTTGCGTTTGCCTTGTGAAGATGCTGTGAGGACAAGCATCTTATCAAAGAAATGGAGGAATCACTGGTGTAGACTTACAGAGTTGAAGATTGATGAATCTCTTTGGAAAACAGAAAAGGATTTACTGAACCCTACAGTTAAATTTACAAAGATTATGTATCAGCTTTTGAGCCTTCATGAAGGACCCATTACTAAGTTTACCCTCTATGTTGTTCATCTAGCAAGTTGTCCCGAGATCGACAACTTCATATATTTCCTCTCGAGGAATGACATTCAACATCTTGTACTTGACCTTTCACTTGGAAAGGAATACAAATTGCCTTCTTCACTTTTCACATGTTCGCAGCTGAGGCATCTAAGTCTTTGTTATTGCTCAATACAACATCCATCAGCCTTTCATGGATTTGATAAGTTAATTAGCCTGAAATTATGTGAAGTCAATATTTCTTCTGAGTTGCTGGAAAGTTTAATATCCCATTGCCCGTTGCTTGAGGAGTTGGAGCTGGATATCGAAGACCAATCAGACACAATTGAAATTAATGCCCCCATGTTGAGATTGTTCAATCTCTCAGGCAATATAAGTTCTGTCTGCCTAAAGAATGTCCCTCGTCTGGTAAAAGTATTGTTGTATGGTGACTATATTAAAGCAGAGGATCTTGATTTTGCAAAGCTTTTCGAGTGTTGTCCTGCTCTCGAGCACCTTCTCTTTTTCTCCTTTGGTTCCGAGGTAAATATTGCTTGATGACTTCATTATTATGCACTTTAGTGGATGAAATTTCATTTGGGCTGACTTAATCTTGATTTTCGGTAATTGTTTCCTAGTTCTCTGCTGGAGCAGGATATGAAGCACCAACAAGACTTCCGTTTAATCTTAACAGCGTCAAACGATTTTACCTGCCTGACATTATGCTGGTGGAATCATATATGCTCTCATATGCTCTTTGCTTGATAAGAAGTTTCCCGTATTTAGAATATCTCGAAATTCAGGTTCTTAGTACTTCGGCTCTTCTAATTTCTTTCTTTCTTTCTTTCCTCATTAATCTATGAGTTGACTTCTCGTTATCTTTCTTAGATTCATGAATGTGGATTTGACTATGAAGATGAAGATGATGAACCTATTCCAGAACCCCTTGAGCTCAAACATTTATGGGACGTGACATTTAATCACCTCAAGGAAGTTAAGCTAGGCTACTTATCAGGAACAACGTCTGAGTTGCTGCTTATCAAATTTTTGTTAGCCGAGTCCCCAGTGTTGGAGAGAATGCTAATCGATCGACAGTATCTTGATCATGAACAGCTCGACACAAGATTACAAATATTCGCAGAGATATCAAATTTTTCGCGGTCATCACCTAAAGCAGAAGTTGTCTACATAGATTTAGGCTGATCTTTGGCTTAGAAGTTAAAAGACTGAAAAGAGAGAAACAAACGTTGATGTAGTAATATAACAGTGTTTATTTCAATGTTTTGTGGTGGGGTTCCAATGTGTAGATTCTCTACTTATCAATTGCATTTAACTACGTAATAAGCACTTGAGAACATAGACATACTTTTTTCCCCACAATTTGAGCCAAAAGTGTAGTATGAATACTTTATCATACGTTCAGGTACTTGATTAAGTACTTAAATGTAATTTACTGGCAAGGTTCGAGTTATGTCATGTTGTAGGGTCGTAGTATGTTGATTTTTTACTTGATTGATTGCATTTATCTACGTAATAAGCACTTGGGAATACACATATATGTTTTTCCATAATTTAAGCTGAAAGTGTTGTATGAATACTCTATCATACGTTTAGGTACTTAATTAGGTGCTCAAATGTAAATTACTTTAATGGAGTGGTAATGAAGAGTTTCAGGTTCGAGTATTAGTGAACATTTTGCCCACAATGTGAGGTTTTTTTTCAATATGAATTCAAATTTAGTCGCCCCAATGCAAATACACACGTTAGATGAGATCCAATACGAAAAGACTTTTCATTTGCTTAGATCTAATACTTATTTTGGTCCCTTTTATTTGTCCACAATGAACTTCACTATTCGTTTAAGAAAATAATAAATGAAGTGCTTATTTTTATCATAATACCCCTAACTAATATAATTGGGAAGTAATTTTTGGGAATTGCTAATAGTTCACATAAAAGAAATAAAAACTAATAATAATTCGAATACAAATAGCCAAAAAAAATATAAATTAGTATAAATTTTGGCCGAAGAGAAGTAGGGGCATAAGGTGTTTGACAAAAGGCCAAAGAGAAAAAAAGGCGCATTCCATCATCAACTATATTGTTGCATGTAAGCTTTAAATCTACTTCCATTATATTTTTTCTGTGTTTTTATCATTTCTTTCCATTTGGGTATCTGTATCTGTTGTTAAATCAATTAAAGTTACTTCCTTTACATAGTTTTTTGTCAAAGCATAAGAAGATATTTACGTTTGTCCCAAAAATCTTAGTGTTTCTTGAAGGTACAAATTCTTGCTGAGATAGTGTGATTCTGGTTTTTATGGAGGCTAACTCTTAGGGTGTGTTTTTGGTACAATGGTAAGTGGGGTTCTTTCTTATTATGTGTTATTAAGTAAATAAGCAGAAAATATTGTTCCAAAAACATGTGTATATAATCTAGAGAAACACCATTGGGTTGGTATGGGGGCTAGGGGGAGTTGGGGTTAGGGGTATGCAGTAGTGGATCTAGGATTATCATTAAGAGGTGTCAATGGTTGTAGTAAAAAATATAATTATGAGACTAGTAGGGTTTGATCTTTGAACATATGACCTCAGGAATTTTCGAAGCACCTTAACCACTATATTAAACTTTTAACTTGTGTCAATACTTGTATATATGTTTATTAAACCAAAATTTGACCTCTATAAACAATGTTATTTTCCGACAACACCTCTTACCCAAGGGTGGGTCTGCCCCTGGGGTAGGGGTGGGGTGTGCTGGAAGGTGAGTATTAGACAATTAGTGTGGATTGACACTTATAAAAGTTGTTTTCCCTACTTTCACTAGGGAAGTCATTTTCCTCAATTTTATGTTTCACTAGAGAAAATGTTTTCCAAACTTTTGACCAACTTAACAGGAGAAAATTGGAAACTACATACCAAACACACCCTTAATGGAAGGTGTTCATTCTGTGAGAATGCAAGTAATGGATATTAAGCTATGTTACATGGATTTCCTTACTTGTACATACTCAGTCTGGGTATGTCAAGTGTATTTTTCCTTCTGATTTTTGGTGTTTCTTGAAGAATCTGCACGAAATACCCAAGCTAATATCCTGCCGTTCAATATGGGTATCTCAAGGCAAATTGCAACATAGGTATTAAAAGGAGATAGTTGACTGATTTCAACAAGAATGCACCTTAATTTGTTATGTTAGTTTGACCATGTGAATAGATGTACTATCCAGATAGTTTGAGAGTCCTTACTTCGTATTATTGTTTATCACTACAGAATTTTAGTGATTAGTATTGTAAGTGTTCTTTTCGTTCTTATGTTGATCGGAAAATGTGTATAGAAATTCCATCCACATTATTTGGAGATCCTTACTTTGTATTATTGCTTATTTTCTACAGGTTCTTGGTGATTTTTGATATATGATGCCTCCTAAAGGCAGAAAGCATTGTCGAAGTTTACTTCCTGACGTTCTTAGCTACCTTCCTGATAATATATTCGATGTCATTCTGATGCATTTGCCGTGTAAAGATGCTGTGAAAACAAGTATCCTATCAAAAAAATGGAGGTATCACTGGTGTAGACTTACAGAGTTGAAGCTTGATGAATCTCTTTGGAAAACAAAAAAGGATTTACTGAACCCTACAGTTAAATTTACAAAGATCATCCACCAGCTTTTGACACTTCATGAAGGACCCATTACTAAGTTTACCCTCAATGTTGCTCATCTAGAAAGTTGTCCTGAGATCGACAACTTCATATGTTTCCTCTCGAGAAATGACATTCAACATCTTGTACTTCACCTTCCACTTGGGAAGATGTACAAATTGCCTTCTGCACTTTTCACATGTTCGCAGTTGAGGCATCTCAATCTTCATAATTGCTCTATACATCATCCATCAGCCTTTCAAGGATTCAATAAGTTAATTAGCCTGGAACTATGTGGAGTCACAATTTCTTCTGAAGTTCTGGAAAGTTTAATATCTCATTGCCCGTTGCTTGAGCAGTTGGTACTGGATATCGCAGAAAATTCGAACACAGTTGAAATTAATGCCCCCATGTTGAGTTCGTTCAATTTCTCAGGCAATATAAGTTCTATATGCCTAAAGAATGTCCCTTGTCTGGTAAAAGCATCTTTGGAGTGTGACTATATTAAGGCAGAGGATCTTGATTTTGCAAAGGTTTTCGAGTCTTGTTCTGCTCTTGAGTACCTCCTCTTTAACCTCTTCAATTCCGGGGTAAATGCTGCTTGATGACTTCATTGTTATGCACTTTAGCAGATGTAATTTCTTTTAGGCTTACTTAATCTTGAATTTTGGTAATATTTTCTTAGTTCTTTGCTGAAGAAGGATTTGAAGTACCAACAAGGCTTCCCTTTGATCTTAACAGTGTCAAGCGATTTTACTTGCCTGATATTGTGCTGATTGAACCATCATATGAGCTCTCATATGCTCTTTTCTTGATAAGAAGCTTCCCATAATTAGAGTATCTTGAAATTAAGGTTCTTCTTAGTGCTTTGATTCTTTGCATAATTTTTAATCCTCAATAATATGAGAGTTGACTTCTTCTTATCTTTCTTAGGCTGACTGTGAGGATGAAGAGGATGATAGTATTCTAGAATGCTTTAAACTCGAACATTTCTCAAACGTGACATTTAATCACCTCAGGGAAGTTAAGTTGGCATGCTTTGTAGGAACCACACCTGAGATGCAACTCATCAAGCTTTTATTAGCCAAGTCCCCTGTGTTGCTGAGAATACTAATTGATACACGTTATCTACATGATAAACCTCTTGACACAAGATCAAAAATATTTGCCGAGGTCTCAATTTTTTTGCGGGCATCACCTAAAGCAGAAGTAGTCTACAAAGATTTTTAAGCAGATCAATTTTTGGCTTAGAAGTTGAAATTGAAATGGGAGAAACAAAGGTTGATGTATAACAGTATATTTTGCTTGGGAACATGAGCATTGTTAGATGTATGTTTTGATTAGTTTGTTCTGTAATAACATTGTCCCTACATGTTTGAAGGATTTTTACATTTACTGCTTGCGCATGAATGAGTTATTGAATACGTATTACACATGAATTGACACTGTGATGGCTTATTGAGGCTGGTGCATATAATTAGCTTTGTGTTTGGAAGCTCTTGCCTGCTTGAACTATTGTTTCAACCAGGGGCAGACCTAAGGTTGCCGTGGGGATTCACCCGAACCTCCTCGGCAAAAAATTATGTGGTATATTTAGGGTATTTTTAAGAATTTTTATGTCTATATATTGATTTTGAACCTCCTAAATATAAGATTAGAGGTTGGTTTAGTGGTTGAGGGGTTCAAAACTTACCTTGAGGTTCCAAGATTGAGTCTTAGTCACTACTCTCTTTTTTTCCTAACCCCCTTAATGAAAATTGTGGATCCGCCACTGGTTTCAACCATTTATTGTTTAACTAACCCATGATTAGCAAAGAGCTGCAGAAACTATGATTAGGAGTTTGTTATAGAACCTATGAGATTGACAACTTCATATGTGGCCTACAAGATCTCGTTCTTCACCTTCCATTTAGAAAGATATACAAAATTGCCTTCTTCACTTTTCACGTGTTTGCAGCTGAGGTGTCTAAACCTTCATAATTGCTCAATACATCATCCATCGGCTTTTCAAAGTTTTGATAAGTTAATTAGCCTTGAACTATGAAGAGTCACAGTTTCTTCTGAATTGCTGGAAATTTTAGTATCTCCTTGCCCGTTGCATGAGCAGTTGATGTTGGATATCCCAAAAATTCTAAACATTATTGAAATTGATTCCCCCATGCTGAGATTGTTTGATTTCACTGGCAATATAAGTTATCTGCCTAAAGAATGTCCCTCTTCTGGTAAAAGTATTCTGGCAGGTTACGATATGAGGGGAGATGATATTGATTTCACAAAGGTTTTCGAGTCTTGTTCTTCTCTCGAGCACCTCCTCTTCAAATTCCTTAATATCTGGGTAAATGTTGCTTCATGACTTCATTGTTATGCACTATAGCAGATCGAACTTCTTTTGGGCTAACTGATCTTGGATTTGTTTAAAATTTTCCTAGTTATTTGCTGAAGAAGGATATGAAGCACCAACAAGGCTTCCCTTTGATCTTAACAGTGTCAAACGATTTTACCTGCCTGAAACTATCCTGGTGGAATCATATGATCTCTCTTTTTCTCTTTGCTTGATAATAAGTTTCCCATACTTGGAATATCTCGAAATTAAGGTTCTTAATGCTGACTCTTCTCTTTCTTTCTTATTTGTTGATTATTTTTCGTACTTCGTAGATCCTCTTGTTATCTTTCTTAGGTTCACTGTGGAGATGAAGAGGATGGTTGTATTCTAGAATGCCTTGAACTCGGACGTTTCTCAGATGTGACATTAAATCACCTCAGGGAAGTTAAGCTGGAATGCTTTGGAGGAACCACGATGCAACTTATCAAGCTTTTGTTAGCCATGTCCCCGGTGTTGGTGAGAATGCTAATTGATACATGTGTTCTAGATGATGAACCTCTTGACACGAGGTTGATATATTTGCTGAGGTATCAAAATTTTTGTGTGCATCACCTAAAGCAGTAGTAGTCTACATTGATTAATCAGATCACGACCTTTTGGTTAGAAGTTAAAAAATTTAAAAGAGAGACTCAAACATTGATATAGTAGGTATATAACACTGTGTTTTACCTTCCCGTAAGCATTGTTGGATGGATGTTTTGATCAGTTTGTTCTGTAATAACAATGTCATACATGTTTAAGGATAATTACTTTTAGTGCCTGCTCTTGATTTTGTTATGGAAGATACACCCTGTTATCGGTAAAAATTTACATGGTCTGGATGTTTATATCAAACTAATAGATGCATTAAATTGAGGGCAAGTTTTTACCCTCTTGAATCCCTTAATTTCTTGTTTCTGAAAGTTTTAAGTATCCCAATTCACTAACAATGCAAGAAAATAAGGGAATGAATCATTAATTTTTTTGTTATAACCATCGATCTGGTATCTATTGGTCCAACTTATCATGATTGGTAAATACTACCTGGCAACAGCAGTCAATTAAACTTATTAGTAAGTGATATTGATTAAAGTTTTTGTTGATTTCAAAATCCTAAATTTTGGATAATTATTGTAAGTGATGATGTTTCCAAGATAACTTTTGTTTTTAAAAAGTAAAAAAAAAGTTATTTTTGCTAGTCTTCCTATTTTTATGACGAGTAGGGAAAGAAATGAAAGATTTTCCATTTACCGACAAACTTATAGTGATCAACATGCATTGTGGTGGAATGGTTGAGTATCTCGGGTTTGAATCTTAGTTATGGAAAAATTTACTTTCAAGAAACAATCTTTTTTCCTATTTTACCCTTGAACATTTATTTCCTAATACCTTTACCAAGAGTTCTTGAAAATATAATGATCAATTTTAGCTATTTAATGCTTAATATTGGGATTGGCAGGCTTCACATCTCTCACTTCTTCTTCCTAAAGTTTGCCCCTTTTGTTCCTCTCAAAATCTGAATTGTATGTTGTTGCTTTTGTGTGATCTTTTACTGTTTTTGTAGTATAAGTTAGTAGTTGAGTTCCCGTTGTAGTTCAGATTTTATGGTTTTGTGTTTATATACTTAGAAACACAAAGGAATGAGGATAGTTTTTAGTTAGCACAAAAGAGAATCTGACTGATCTAATTGCAATTAGCTAGAATGCACCTTTATGTCGTCTTGTGTTGATTTGACAATGTGAATAACTGTTCTGTCCAAGATAGCTTGAAGATTCCCTACTTCGTATTGTTATTTATTTTCTACAGGTTCTTGGTGATTCTTGTTATAAGTGATCATTCCGTTCTTTTGTTTATTTGAGCAGATAGAAATAGTATATATTTAGATTGTTCTGTAATGATATTGTCATTACATTAATGATTTGGAAATTATATTACTTCTGTTAATCACCAAAAGAGAACAATGCGAAACCACTTCTTAGTGTACAACTTAACTAGCTGTCTAAGGGATCAAAGCACAACCAGGGGAAAATACTTATCTGCCTCTAAGAAAAAAATGTGAAGAGGAAGGCTCACCTCTTTGTTATACATAGAATAGTCAACTTATAATTCATTATCCTTAATTTTAAAATAAAAATAAAACAAGT
Organism: Solanum stenotomum; assembly: GCF_019186545.1. Classification (NCBI taxonomy): domain Eukaryota; kingdom Viridiplantae; phylum Streptophyta; class Magnoliopsida; order Solanales; family Solanaceae; genus Solanum; species Solanum stenotomum. The sequence goes on from NC_064292.1 coordinate 55,776,346, forward strand.
ATAGTCACATTGTAATTATTCTATCAAAATATGGACTACTTTACCAATGGCAGATGAAGTAGATATGAATGTCCGATATGGTAGAATATTCATGTGGGACTTCCTCAGATTTTACACGTGTGATACATGTTTCTTCTATTTCTCCAAGTAAAGCTCGTCGCATTGCAATGCCTATTGTGCTGGTTTGGCGTTTCATAAGTGGACACAGAATAAAGCGTCCATGAAAGTGTGTGCCAATAGGCCGGACATAGAAATACCCCACTCCCACCCGCACCCCACACATAACACACGCTATTTTCACTTGTCGCTTTCCCCTTCATCTAAATAAAATCCCTCACTGTCTCAATTCCTCTTTTCCTTCAACAGCTGAAGCACACAAAAAGGACAAGGGTATTTCAGATCAACCCCGAGTGTTGGTAAGCTTCAAATCTACTTTAATTGCTGTTATGGTAGCTGAATTTATACAGGTTCTTTAGTTTTTTTTTATGATCGTGGTGTTCGGGCCAACGTTCGCCGTTTTGTACACCTTGGCTAATTTCACGGGATGCTAGGACAGATGGTTTTTTTTGCCTACGCTGGGATTTGAACCTGAGACCCATGGCTCTAGGGTTTCTTTCTTTTTAGCATTCCCTTGTTTTCTTCTTTAGAAAATTGAGGCTAATTCTTTCCCGCTCAACGTGTGTATATGTGTTTCTATGTGCTGTGGAATTTGGGGACCGAAAATTGGGGATCTTTAGTCTCCTCTCTATGTGTGTTTACTTTTGAACTTGTGTTTTAAGTATAATTTCTTAATATTCTTTGTCACATACATTCTTCTATGTAATTGTTGAGGATATGGTTCAACATAACCCTGCAAAAGATCTGGTTTTTTCTTCCTTACATATAAATATAAAGATTGTGGGACTGTACTTTGTATGTTGTTATAAGTATAAAGATCTCTTATAGATTTGACATGAAACTAAATTTTTTTTGCATTTGCAGTGATGAACTTGCTAAATTATGTCTGGAATTAGGAAAAAGAAACTTTTTTGTAATTTTAGTGTCTGGCTCTTTCTCCATTGTCTTGCTTGTGTGCTTCTTCTTGTTCTCATCGCCATCTTGGAGAGACTCAAAATCAAGCAGAAAATTAGACACTAAGGGTGAATGGTTATAAATTGTCATAGGTTTATGAGTTAGTAAAAATATCGAGAACTTGTAATGTTTATTATTGAGTATCTTTTTATTTTATTTTTTTATTTGGTATAATGATGACATAAGATGGATTTAAATGGAGAAATATGGTTAGTGAAGACTCATATAGCTGACCAAGGAGTAGTAATTGTTGTATTGGTGGAAGGTGTTCTTGTTGTAAGAATGGATAGTGGATACTAATTTATATTACATTGATTTGCTTGTTGGCACATAATACATACCCATGTTGTTAATTGTACTATATAGCTCAAGGAAAATTAGAATATCTGTATAACATAGATATTACGAGGAGATAGTTGACTGATTTCAACAAGAATGCACCTTTATTTCCTATGTTGATTTGGCATTGTGAATAGCGGCTCTATTGAGATAGTTTGGAGATCCCTTTGTATTATTGTTTAGACTTTAGTTACTACAGGTTCTTGGTGATTATTGTTTGAAGTGTTCCTTTCGTTCTTATGTTGATTTGACAATGTGAATAGCAGTTCTGTCCAGATAATTTGGAGATCCCTTACTTTGTATTGTTGCTTATTTTTTCTTACAGGTTCTTGGTGATTATTGGTATATGATGCCTCCTAATGAAAGAAACCGTTGTCAAAGTTTAACTCCTGACATCCTCACTGACCTTCCTAACAATGTAATCGATATCATTCTGATGCAGTTGCCTTGTGAAGAAGCTGTGAGGACAAGCATCTTATCTAAAAGATGGAGGTATCACTGGTGTCGACTTACAAAGTTGACACTAGATTGGTCTCTTTGGAGAACGGAAAACGATTTACTGAACCCTACATATAAGTTTACAGAGATTATCTCCCAGATTTTAACCCTTCATGAAGGACCCCTGATTGACTTTACCCTCGATGTTGATAATCTAGAAAGCTGCCCTGACATTGGCAGCTTCATATATATCGTCTTGAGGAATAATATTCAACGTCTTGTTCTTCACCTTCCAGAGGATAGCAAATTGCCTACGTCAGTTTTCACATGTTCGCAACTGAGGTATCTAAGTCTTCATAATTGCTCAATACATCATCCATCGGCCTTTGAAGGATTTGATAAGTTAATTAGCCTCATACTGTGTGAAGTAACAATTTCTTCTGAATTGCTGGAGAGTATTATATCTCATTGCCCGTTGCTTGAGCAGTTGATGCTGGATATCCCAAAACTTTTAAACACAATTGAAATTGATGCCCCCATGCTGAGTTCGTTTGATTTCACAGGCAACATAAGTTCTATCTGCCTAAAGAATGTCCCTCTCCTGGTAGAAGTATCTCTGGCTGGTTACCAGATAATGGAAAAGGATATTGATTTTGCAAAGGTTTTCAATTCTTGTTCTGCTATCGAGTACCTCAGCTTGAATATCGCTTGTGTCTGGGTAAATGTTGTTTCATGACTTCATTGTTATGTACTTTAGCGGATGGAATTTCTTTTGGGCTGACTAATCTTGAATTTTGCTAATTTTTTCCTAGGTATTTGCTCAAGGGGAATACGAAGCACCAGCAAGGCTTCCTTTTGATCTTAACTGTGTCAAACGGTTTGACCTGCTTGAACTTGCGCTGGTAGATGCATATGAGCTCTCATTGTCTATTAGCTTGATTAGAAGTTTCCCATACTTGGAATATCTCGAAATTGATGTTAGTAGTGCTGATTCTTCCCTTCCCTTCGCTTCTTTCTTATTTAGTGGTGTTTTTTCGTACTTCTTAGATCCTCAATAATCTGAGAAATGTCTTCTTTTTATCTTTCCTAGGTTTACCATGAAGATGAAGATAGTGGTACTGAAGAATCCGATGAACTCAAAGGTCTGTCAGACGTGACATTTAGTCACCTCAGGGAAATTAGGCTATACGCCTTTGCTGGAAGAACATCTGAGATGCAGGTTATCAAGCTTTTGTTAGCCAGTTCCCCCGTGTTGGAGAGAATGCTAATTGATCGACGTCTTCTAGATGATGATTATCTTGACACAAGACTAAAAGTATTCGCTGAGGTATCAAATTATTCGCGTGCATCACCTAAAGCAGAAGTTCTCTACGTGGATTGGATGAGATCACGTTCTTTGGCTTGGTGTTAAAATCAAAAAGAGAAACAAACGTCAATGTAGCAGTATATAACTGCTGTATTTTGCCTTGTCCTAATGTCTGTTCCAGAACATGAGCATTGCTAGATGAATGTTTTGATTAATTTGTTTTGCAACAACATGTTTTAAGGATTTTTTTTACATTTTCTGTCTCCACATGTTTGAGTTATCGATTTTTTTTAACCCGTCCCCAGGAGCTCCCACCTTTTTGCTCTCTTTGGTGACTCCAATCCACAACCGTAGGATTGGAGGTGGAGGATGCTTGAATTCCTTGGGTTTGAGGTGGAGGATGCTTATCATCCGATGAACTCCTCTTGTCAATGTGACTTGCACATAAATTGACACTGGTGGTATATTTAGCCCAATGTGTGTGACTTACACATAATCCCTTAACTTTCATCTATAGCCAATCTCCAAGTCACATAAATTGACACTGGTGGTATATTTAGCCCAATGTGTGTGACTTACACATAATCCCTTAACTTTCATCTATAGTCAATCTCCTATATCTCGAAACTGGAAGCATCCGTGTATATCCTCTTCGAATTCTGGACTATCTCAACCTCATTTTCTGCATTTTATCCTCCATCGAGGCTTCAAATGTGAAATGTCGCTGTCGGTTAATTTTTTAATGTAATTCAAATTGTCAGTGGCTTAGTTGTTAATGAAGTTGTTGAGAACTCTGAGGTCTCAGGTTCAAAATTCAAGCGGAGACAAAAAATACTACGTGATTCTTTCCATCTATCATAGTTTTGGTGTGATAACTTATTATTAGTGAGAGGTGACACATATTCCGCTATATACTTTTATATTTGGTAGTTCAAATTGCCTCTAAATTTACCTAAATTATTGTTAAATGCTTTAAATACGTGTTTACAAAAAGATAAATCGTGTACATATCTAATAGCAAATACCTTAATTTGTACTATGTACTTTAGAAATTAAAAAGGTTCAAAATTACATTACACTTGAAAATAATTAAAAATACTTATGTGGCTAGAACTGAATTATGAGACTAAATTACCTAGGTTAAAAAAAAGCTAATTTTGAGGTTTTCATTTACCCTAGCTAGAACTGAAACATTTCACAGAAGTCAGAACTCAGAAGTAGGGGCATAAGGTGTTTGACAAAAGTCCAAAGAGAAAAAAGGCAGATTCCATCGTCAACAATCTTGTTCTTTGGTAAGCTTTAAATCATTCTTCCATTATTTTTTGGTTATTTCTCTGTGTTTTTATCATTTTCTTTCCCTTTTGGATGAATGTACCGTCTCTGAAACTAAGTGTATATATTTGTCTATCTTCTTCTGTTTCAAGATTCTGTTTTTATTTGTTGGTTTCCTTTTTGGGTGTATGTATGTGTTCATTAAATCAATAGAAGTTACATAAAAAAGTGTTCTTTGAAGGTTCAGATTCCAGCTGAGTCAATAAAATTAGGTATGATGGGAAATGTTCAGCTGTCATTGTGTTTTTTACTCAGGGTCTGTCTCTGGAATACTTTTGGTATTGATGGGGTTGCTTTAAGTATGTGGAAATCTTGAAATCCATAGTGATAGATTGTTTACACTGTGTTATCTGACTTGATAATTCTACTAACGTTGGCTTATTGTTAGTAATGGTTGGTGGGGGTGGGGGTCGAGGGGGTAATCTTTCATATGACAGAGGATATGCTTGTTGGAATTGATGTTTAGGCAGTTCCTTGTTTTTGTTGTTGTTGTTGACAAGGGAAATTGCTGCAGTTATCCTTTGGATGTGCACAAGGTAAACCCCACTCCTATGCAATAGCCTGCAAACCGCACAAGAGAAGTATACCACATTAGGCAAGCCATGTCAGACGAGTTCGACCCAAAAGAAAACCCCCTTGCTGTCGCAAGCAAAGGATTTCGAACTTGTGACCTCCATTATGGAAGTCCCAAGCCAAACCATCTTACCCAACCCGAAGGGTAGATGTTTAGGCAGTTCTTTATTAGTGGGATTTGCCAATCTTCTCTTGGAAGTTCTGTATTAGCGGGCAGGTCATGTCAGTAGACTTGGAAGAATAGAACACAGACCCAAGGCAATAGTACAAATGAAAATTTTGATAATATTCAATGAAAGTGGCACTCTAAGAATTGAAATAAGGTTGGCTGTTTGGAACAATTTGAACATTCTTTATATAGGGTCCAAATCACTCTTTTGGTAATCAAATACAGCAGCAACACACCCTGTGTAATCCCACAAGTGGGGTCTGTGGAGGGGGTAGTGTGTACGCAGACTTTACCCCCTTAGCTTGGGAGGTGGAGAGGTTGTTTCCGATAAATCATCAGCTCACGTCTTTTGGTAATCATATAGATTGATAAACATAAAGAAGTGATGGCAGACAGGAACCTGAAACNAAACTAAGTGTATATATTTGTCTATCTTCTTCTGTTTCAAGATTCTGTTTTTAGTTGTTGATTTCCTTTTTGGGTATGTATGTGTTCATTGAATCAATAAAAGTTACATGAAAATGCGTTCTTTGAAGGTTCACATTCCAGCTGAGTCAATAAAATTAGGTATGATGGGAAATGTTCAGCTGTCATTGTGTTTTTTACTCAGGGTCTGTCTCTGGAATACTTTTGGTATTGATGGGGTTGCTTTAAGTATGTGGAAATCGTGAAATCCATAGTGATAGATTGTTTTTACTGTGTTGTCTGACTTGATAGTTCTACTAATGTTGGCTTATTGTTAGTAATGGTTGGTGGGGGTGGGGGTGGGGGTGGGGGTGGGGGTGGGGGTCGGGGGGTAATCTTTCATATGACAGAGGATATGCTTGTTGGAATTGATGTTTAGGCAGTTCTTTGTTTTTGTTGTTGTTGACAAGGGAAATTGCTGCTGTTATCCTTTGGATGTGCACAAGGTAAACCCCACTCCTATGCAATAGCCTGCAAACCGCACAAGAGAAGTAAACCACATTAGGCAAGCCATGTCCGACGAGTTCGACCCAAAAGAAAACCCCCTTGCGGTCGCAAGCAAAGGATTTCGAACTTGTGACCTCCATTATGGAAGTCCCAAGCCAAACCATCTTACCCAACCCGAAGGGTAGATGTTTAGGCAGTTCTTTATTAGTGGGATTTGCCAATCTTCTCTTGGAAGTTCTGTATTAGCGGGCAGGTCATGTCAGTAGCCTTGGAAGAATAGAACACAGACCCAAGGCAATAGTACAAATGAAAAATTTGATAATATTCAATGAATGTGGCACTCTAAGAATTGAAATAAGGTTGGCTGTTTGGAACAATTTGAACATTCTTTATATAGGGTCCAAATCACTCTTTTGGTAATCAAATACAGCAGCAACACACCCTGTGTAATCCCACAAGTGGGGTCTGTGGAGGGGGTAGTGTGTATGTAGACTTTACCCCCTTAGCTTGGGAGGTGGAGAGGTTGTTTCCGATAAATCATCAGCTCACGTCTTTTGGTAATCATATAGATTGATAAACATAAAGAAGTGATGGCAGACAGGAACCTGAAACAAAAATGCATGTTTATTAAGTGGTGATAGTAATTTTTATTTTTACCACTTACCTTATGTATATCCTTATTTTTTATTTTATTGAAATGGTAAGTAATATTGATATAGTACAAAGATTGTGCCTGAATCCTATAGAACAGCTGCCACACTAATAGGTGGTTGATAGTCTTTATGCTTCCATCACATATAACATATCTTGCAGAACCGTTAGCCTCTCCTTTTGCATATTATCTTGTGAACAAGACATGCTCCTTTGGACACCAACCACATAAAACACACAACCTTGTAGAAGAATTGGAACTTACAAATAGAATCCATCTGAGATGGACAGGGAAGAACAGTTAGGGACGCATAATGGCATTTGGCAACAATCTGGATAAAAGGCAAATCCACCTTTTTAGATATTCAATCATCAAGGATCTTAAGTCTTGTTAAGCTTAAAATGTGTCTCAGTATCATTATTTTTGTTTTAAATTGTTTCTTTCCTTTTCGGATGAATTAAAGTCTATTAGGCAGGTTCTATCATCTTATTTGTACCCATTTTTAGATGTTGGTTTCCTTTGTATATGCTAAAGTTTAGTAATTGCGGTTGCTGTATTCTGCAGCTCTCGGTTCAACTTTCTTAGTGATGTTGAATGACATGATTGTTCAGTTTCCACTGCGTTTATACTAACCAGGCAAGTTAAGGGTTCTTCAAATTGTGGGAATTTCCTAGTTTGGTGATTGGAAATTCAGTAGTAGTGTATTTGATGTCAAATCCAATTCAGATCTTCTAAGCAGATTTTAAGAGCGAAAATTACCAAATACTGGACAATTTTTTCTCCTTATCGTGTAGCTATAGATGTCCACTGAGAATCTTATTAGCGGCAAACGGCTATGTGATTCTCATATGTGCTCTTTTGATTTTTCTCTTCCCAATAACAGATCTGTAAAATGGATTCTTGAAGTATTTATGGAAGGTGTTCTTGCTTTAAAGACTGCAATTCATTGATTATACGAGGAGTTGGATGATTATTGTCTGTGTGCTACATGCAGATAATTTGGTGATTACTTACCTTTGTGTTTTTGTTTATTTTCTGCAGATTCCCATTGGCATTGTATGATGCCACCTGAGAGAAGAAAGAGTGGTCGTCAAAGGTTTCCTATTGATCGACTTAGCAACCTTCCAAAGAATGTTATCAATTCCATCCTGATGCGTTTGCCTTTGCAAGATGCTGTAATGACAAGCATCTTATCGAAGAAATGGAGGTATAAATGGTGCAGACTTCCACAGTTGACACTTGATGATGACCTTTGGGAGGAGACACATGACTTACTATCCCCTTCTATTAAGTTTACAAAAATTATGTACCAGATTTTGACCCTTCATTCAGGACCACTTACCAAGTTTACCCTCTCCATTTCTGCACTGAGAAAGTATCTTAAGATTAACAGTTTGATATATTTCCTCTCTAGGAATGACATTCAGGATCTTGTTCTTAAATTTTCGGAGTGGAACCGATACAGATTACCGCCTTCATTTTTCACGTGTTCTCAGTTGAGGCATTTGACTCTCAAAAATTGTGTAATATGCCCTCCACCAGCCTTCAAAGGATTTGATATGTTAAATAGCCTGAACCTGTGTGATGTGACTATTTCCTCCAAATTACTAGAAAGTTTAATCTCTTATAGCCCCTTGCTAGAGAAGTTGGTGTTGAAAATCTCAGATACTTCAGACCACCTTCAAATTAACGCTCCCAATTTGAGATCCCTCGACTTCACAGGCTGCATAAAATATATTTCTTTAAGGAGTGTTCCTCTTCTTTCTAAACTTTCTCTTCCGTGTCAAAAATCTATTGAGGAATCAGAAAAATGTGATTTTGACAAATTTTTTCAGTTACTTTCTGCTCTTGAGCATCTCTACTTGGCAAATGGAAGCGACCAGGTAAATGTTGCTTCACACCTTCACTGTAATGCGTTTCCATAGAAGTACCATCCTTTGGAATTTGAGTCATCCTGATTTTTCACTTTCTTTGTAGTTCTTGGTTACAGGTGCAGCTGAAGTCCCAAGAAGACTTTCCTCTCCTCTTAACTATCTTAAGCGTTTTAACATAACTCTCTGGAGATTAGCTGATTTTTCCATTGCTCTTTGCTTGATACGAAGCTCACCGTACATACAAGATATTGAAATGGAGGTTAGTAGTGATGTTTATATTTTTCTTTTTTCTTCTGTATGTGTTATTCACATGTAGTGATGACTTCCTTAATTTCACACTCATTAGATCTTCAATCTTCTCTATCTTTCTTAGGTATATTGCTCGAGGGATTATTTATCAGAAAAACTTGAGGCCTCTAATGAAGTTCTCGCAAGTTTCTCAGATGTGACATTGAATCACCTTAGGACAGTTCAGCTTGAAGGAGTAGAAGGCATAAAGATCGAATTGCAGCTTATCAAGCTTCTATTGACCAAATCTCCGATGCTGGTGAAAATGCTAATTGATCCATCGAGTGGTGATAACTATGATGCAAGAAGAGACAAGATACTAGCAGCAACAACAGTTCAGCGGGCATCAAGTAAAGCTAATGTGGTTGTAACTGATGAGTATGAATATTATCGAGACACGACTCCATAGTATCTGCTTGTTTTTTGCCTGATCGATGGAGAGAGTTGAAATTCGGATTTCTTGTTTGTAATCATTACAGTGCTATGGGTTTACATTTCATTCCTTTTCTTGAATGATCCATGAAATGAAACCTGGATATGAACCTACACTATGGTTGTTTATTTTCAAAGAACTGTGATTTCTTGTGATATCCTTTTGGTATTTACCATAATCAGTGTTATGTTTCTTTTCTTAATCATAGAGATGTCTGAATGACTAAAAAGTTCAACAGTGTCCTTTTTTAAGGCCGCTCTTTATATTTTGTATCCTGCAAAGGTAGGAGTAAGGTTTGTGTACATAGTATTCTCTCCGAACCTTGAGTGAGAGTACATGTATGTTGTTGTTTCATATACATTTGTATATATAGTTGCTTGCGTTACAAGCGGTGGGGAAAAAGAAGTAAAAGTGAAATGATTAGAGAACTTTTTGAGCGTTTGTTGAGGAGAGGTAAAGGTTAACCTAAGAAGTATTGAAATGACATGATGCAACTTCAACTCACCAAGAACATGATCCTTGATAGGAGGGTGCAAAGGTTGAGGATTATAGGCGTCTTTTATTCCTTTCATCGAGTTCAATATTATGGATTTCTTTCCCTTATTTTTAGATTTATATTTTTATATGTTGTTTCGCTTTGATATCTAATTATTTTGTAGTTGTTTTTGTTTATTGCTATTGTCTATTTTTCATTATTTGTTTAGTTGAGGATTTTTCAAAAATAGTTTCTCTATCTTTTCAAAGGTAGGGGTAATGACTGCGTTTACTATACGCTGAGGCCACCCGTGCGATTACACTAGCACCTTGTTTGGATGGTTGTTACCCGCTGTATTGTATTGTATTGTTAGTTTAAATACAATGTTTGTTTTGAAAGGTACTTAAATTCTATTGCATTGTATCATTTAAATCCATCATTAGGTAACAACGAAAAGACTCAATTTGTGTAAAGATCGATTTGGTGTGAACGTGTCGTTATCTTATTTTTTTCTTCTTATTTTATCTTTACTTATTATTTAATAATTTTATTTTATCATTCAGATTATGAAAATCTCTGACATTATGTAACGATAGAGAATGATACAATCTATCCAAACGCTATACTCATTAAAACAATATGATACATTACAACACAATACAATACGATACATTACGAAACAATACATACCAAACAAAGTGTAGGTGTGTTTTTGTTTGAACTTAAAAATTGGGGTTGTTTTATGCATATATAAAACATGAGGACCATTTTAGTGTTTTTTTCTTTCTTTTCTCCAAAAAAAAAAACACACTATAATTCACTCTTATGGCTTTTTCGCCAAATCCTCTCTCCAACTGTGGGGGTGATGAACAAACCCTAGATTGAAATTGAAGATTTGAAGAATCCAAACATTCAAAGCACTTTAAAGGGTATTGAAATCTACTACTAGTTTTCTTTTTTTTTTTTGAAAAAAATCATTGCTTTCCCTTTTGAGGTTCTTTAGGATTAGGAAATGTTAATAGTAGTAAAGCTACTAATTTGATGTTTTAAATCTAGCAAAAACTGATTTTTATGCTGTATTTATTTCTGAAATTGAGCAAATTTTGTAACTTGATAAACCTAGATGAAGCAAATTGATAAGGGTATTTGATATACTAGATAATCCTAGTTCTTGGTGAACTCAAAATGTAATTCTCTCTATTTCTTTTGGTTTGATGTTGCAATTGTAGTATGCTAGGGTTTGCTAATTCTAATTTGATGTTTTCAAACTTGCAAAAATCTGGTGAAACCAGCTTCTTAAGCGTATTTTATGATATAAAATGATGAGTGTAAGTTTGAAAAGATGAAAACACACCTAATGTATCCTTTTTGTGAGTGTCATACCTGAAGTATTAGGTGTGCATGTTTCTTACCTCAAATATCACCAAATATTTATCGAAACACGCCTCAATTATGAGTTGTTCTTTTTTCTACTTGAAAGAAGGTGATATTTGCGGTAGGAAAAGGGAACAACTATAGTTGAGGTGTGTTTTGATAGATAGTTGACGATAGTTCATGTTGAAAAAGTGAACACTTGATCGTGCAGGTAGGAAACTTGCAAAAATGTGATACCTTTAGGTGTGTTTTTTGACTATTAAATCTTAAAATGACCATAATTTATTGTTTGTATGATGGTTGATGGTAACTTAGACGTAGCAAACAGATTTGGAATCCACAAATGTATATTATGAAGTATTGATAGGAAGTGCTCTGGCTTTAAGAATGATATTAGTGGATAGTAAGCAATGTTTCATATCCACTATGGGTGTGTGAAGTGCTTTTTTTTTTCCTACTAACTTTTTGTGTATTTTTGAAGAATCTGCATCAAATATCCTCACCGTTATCATATCCATTCTATTTCGATATGGGTATATCAAGACAAATTAATTATATCTGTCCATATAACAGTGATATTAATAGGAGATGATTGACTGATTTCAAGATTTTGTCAGCTTGCCCATATGATTTGGAGATGCCTTCGTAATATTGCTTATTTTCTACAGCTTCTTGGTGATTATTGTTATATGATGCCTCCTAAGGGAAGAGAACATTGTCAAGGTTTACCTCCTGACATCCTTAGCGACCTTCATGATAATGTTATCGATGTCATTCTGATGTGTTTGCCTTGTAAAGATGCTGTGAGGACAAGTGTCTTATCAAGGAAATGGAAGTATCACTGGTGTAGACTTGCAAAGTGGAAGTTTGATGAATCTCTTTGGAACACACAAAAGGATAAGCTTTACCCTACAGTTAAATTTAGAAAGACAGTCTACCAGCTTTTGACCCATCATGAAGGACCCATTACTAAGTTTAAGCTCGACATTACGTACCTGAAAGAATGTCCTAAGATTGACAACTTCTTATATTTCCTGTCTAGGAAAGACATTCAACATCTTGTTCTTCACCTTCCACAGAAAAAAGATGAACTGTACAAATTGCCTTCTTCAATTTTCATATGTTCGCAGCTGAGGCATTTAAATATTCATTATTGCTCAATACATCATCATCCATCGGCCTGTGAAGGATTTGATAGGTTAGTCAGCCTGGAACTATGTAGAGTCATGATTTCTTCTGAATTGCTTGGACATTTAATATCTCATTGCCCGTTGCTTGAGAAGTTGGTGCTGAAAATCGCGAAAACATTAAACGTAACTGAAATTAATGCCCCAATGTTGAGATCCTTTGAGTTCACAGGCAGTGTAAGTTCTATCCGTTTAAAGAATGTCCCTCTTCTGGCAAAAGTATCTCTGATATGTGAAAATTCTTCTATGGAGGCAGAGAAGTTTGATTATGCAAAGTTTTTCCTGTCTTGTTCTGCTCTTGAGCACCTCTTCTTGAACTTCCGTTATAGCCAGGTAGATGTTGCTTCATGACTTCATTGTTTGTACTTTCACATATGGAACTTCTTTTCGGATAAGTCATGTTGAACTTTGGTATATTTTTTCCTAGTTCTTTGCAGATGAAGCACCAACAAGGCTTCCCTTTTATCTGAACCGTGTCAAACATCTTCACTTGTCTCATGTTGAGCTGAAGGAATCATATACTTGCTCATGTGCCCTCTGCTTGATACGAAGCTTCCCACATTTAGAATATCTCAAAATTGAGGTTTTTAATACACGGCTGGTATTCTTTTCTTTCTCTCTTTCGTTCCTTTTTACTGTTTTTTCTTCATACTTATTAGATCCTCAATAATCTGATAATTGACTTCTCGTTATCTTTTTAGGTTTACAATGAAGCTGATAGTGGTATTCAAGAATCCCTTGATCTCGAACGTTTCTCAGATGTCACATTTAATCACCTCAGGGAAGTTGAGATAATAAGCTTTAGAGGAACAACGCTTGAGATGCAGCTTATCAAGATTTTGTTAGCCAAGTCTCCAGTATTGGTGAAAATGTACATCGATCCAGCAATTCTTATTGACACAGGATCAGAAATTCTTGCTGAGCTAGTAAATTTTCAGCGTGCTTCACCCGAAGCTGAAATAGACGTTGAATATTATGGAAAGTTAGAACTGAATAGGGTAGAAACAAATGTCGATGGAGTTGTTTAACACTGTTTTTTCCCTTGTCGTAGTAAGGTAAAGAGACGTGCGAAAACCTGTTTTGGAACATTTAGCATTTCTGGAAGGATGCTTTGATTAGTTTGTTCTGTAATAACCTATTCATTACATTTTGCTCATAAATGATTTATCGAATGTGATACACAGGAAGTACTTTTCAACACTAATTTTTTTTATGTGGTGATGTCCGGGCACCTTCCCGACGTAGTGAATTCTATCCTTCTTGTGGTAGGGGTAAAGTTTGCGTAAACTCTACCCTCCTCAAACCCTATATGTGGGTGATTACATTGGGTTTGTTGTTGTTGCTGAGTCTTTATAGTTTGTCCATTACATAGCACATATGCAACATTCTTTTTCCACAAAATTTCACATTAGAAGTTGAAAAATAAAGGAGCTGTCTAAGGTATAGAGGTATTCCAAATACTATTTCTTTGAAAAAAATTGTGTGGGCTCTGTTCTAAGCGGATAATATCACATCATGTTAATAATATCTATGGGCTGACTTAATTCGATAAATAGACAATATCATAATTCATAGCTGATAGTTCGGTTTGATGAGTATGGAAATGATAGAGGGTAGTTCTTGTGTTGCGTCTCATGAGGAATCGAGAAACAAGTGTAGCAGAGTGATGATGTTCAGATCTAAAATTTGAAGTTTATTATATGTATTATTCAATGAATTCTGTAACACAGAGAGAATCTCAATCAAAATCATGGAGTTTTTTTTTTTTTAACGATAACTCTAGGTTCCAAATGTAAAAATTAAGTGGATGATCAATTTTTGAGTGAATAATTAAAGTTTAGTCATAATTTTTCAGTTGATCAAACTCGAGGAATGATCTATAGAGTTCAAACTTTCACAATTTAACTACACATTTACTGAATAACATAATTCTCTTTACTATTACCTTCAACATTTGTGCAAGAACGTTCAAATATCCTTTTTCAACTTCGACTTCAAATATTATTTTTTACGAACTTCAATCAAATCATGTCCAAATGCCTACTAAGCACGTCGAAAATGTTGAACTTGCCTGAAATGTTTTTGAGCTGCTAAATTAGCAGAAATTGCTTCATCATTCTCCTTCTCATCTTTAATTAATTTGGAACTTTCACTATCATCACATAAAACATTAAAAAGGGTTTTTAGAACAAAGCTAATAATTAGAATTAAAGAAAAAATAGCTACAATGTCTAGTAAATTCATAATTTTTGTATGAAGAAATAATTAGAAGTGAATTTATTATATATAGAGGGAATTTAAGGTGGTGATTTTTTAGTTGAAAAATAGTGGGACCTATGGTCTTGAAATAAAATTACAAGTAGAATATCTAGTCATTTTGTCTTTTTGTTTTCCTTTTTTGGAAGAATATAAAATTTTTAGCCGACTTTATTCACCCCTTATGTCTGAAGAATTTACTTGGAAATTATTATTTTAGATAATTGAATTTTTTTTAATGATAAGTAGCGCATAGTTTAAAACTCGATAAATAATCGATTATCACATAAATATCAAGTTTGTGACATGATTTGAACTAGTGACGATGTGCGCCTAACTTTAGTACACATTATGCATTGTGCTTAAAGGTTAATAGTGTATGGTTTAAAATTTGATGAATCATAAATTCGCCCCTATATATATACACATCCATCAGCTCTATTTAAATACTAAATTTTGTCGTCTACAAAATTTTAACCTATGATTTGCGCCTAATTTAAGGACAAATTATGCAGTATGTTCGAGGGCTAGTAACGG
The DNA here is from genome assembly GCF_019186545.1 of Solanum stenotomum. Classification (NCBI taxonomy): domain Eukaryota; kingdom Viridiplantae; phylum Streptophyta; class Magnoliopsida; order Solanales; family Solanaceae; genus Solanum; species Solanum stenotomum. Next base: position 55,791,562 of record NC_064292.1, read on the forward strand.
ATATTTCAAAACTCGATAGATAATAGATCAATCATAAACATTATATTTTCACTTAAATATTACTATACTTTTGCTTACTATGCATGATTTAATTTTGATACATATCATGTGTTGCATTCTTAATAGTGACCGAAGTACCGGGACAATTTACTATTGAAAATTAAATTACAGAATAAGATGATAGTGAAATCTATGAATGAACTAAGTTTGTTTAATTATTATAAAAGGTACAATAATGATGAAAATGATAAATGAATTAAAGGTAAAATATGTGGAGGAAATTAGTGACAATCCAACTAGAAAAGTTTGGTAACATACACTAAAAAGGAATTAAATAATTGTATTTTTAATATTATCCATTATAGTTCTCTTTTAAGTGATGTTATTGTATAAGTTCTTTTCTGTACCACTAGTAAGTACATGTACATTCATGATATATATATTTTTTGATAATCGTAGTGTTCAAACAAAGTCAAGTGTATCATAATTAATTTTATAATATACATGTCATTTTTCACCAATAATAAATATAAATAATTTTATCTATCACGATTAAAATATCTATGAAAAAAAATTAACTTAGTCATGGCAGAACCCAAAACTTTATGGGTGATTTATAAGGACACCTTGAATTTTTAACTCTGTTTATCATATGGATAAAACTTTAAGTTTAACAAATTTTAGACCCTAACAATTTTTTACTTTTAACCTTAGTAGAAGTATAGATTGCGTATAGGTTGATTGAATTCGTTTCTACAGAAACGAAAAATAACTTCCTTAGTAGAAATATAGATTGCGTCCTCCCTATCATTTTCACCCCCAATCCAGCATAGAATCTCCCATCCCCACACCCCTACCCCGACCCACCTTCTCATGTATTTATTTAGATTCTATATAAATATTTTATGCTTACATTAAATAAACATCTTTTTTCTTCATATCGAACACCCCTAAAGCTAAATTGAAATTTCATTTTATTCCACGTAAGCAAAGAATTACTCCATTAATCTGTTTCGAGTCTCCACTTCCTAAAAGTCAAACTCTTTGACTGAAAAACAAATCAACGGCCACAAATGCCTCAAATCTCTCATCAGTCATTACCACCGTCCATTTCTCATTTCAAATTTCAAAATTCCTATAAAGCCCAAAGGGTATTCTCGTCATTCCACATTCTCTTGCCGCGAAAAAACTGAAACTTCAACCGTTTGAAAAGCTTCTTCTTCTTCTTCAGTAACAAACTCCAACTTCCTAAAATCTGTTAAAAATTTCTGAAAATTTTTCAATTTTTTTTGAAGAGCTAAATAAAAATGAAGAAGGGAGTATCGAATTTCTATGAGTTTCATAGTTTTCTTGATCCAGGATGTCCGATTACGCCAATGGGTCCATTTCGTGATAATATTCGGTATTTTCTTCAGGAATGTGCTGAGGTTGAGGAGTATACAGTTGAAGGAATGCCAATTTGGTGTACGTTTTTGATTCATAAGAGTAAAGGTGTGCTGATTCCTCTTTACACCATTGAAGAGAATGTGAAGAGCTCTGTTAGAACTTTCTGTGATCACTGTCGATGTGCTGGTAAGTGTTGAATTTGAATACCCTTTTGGTTGTTTTTATCGATTTTTGAAGTTGGGTTTTGGACATTTAGTGGTTCTATTGAGTTTTTGGGGTTAATGAGTTTTGGGGATTTGTCGGTTCTTTTGAGATTTTTGAGTTTTGGGGTTTATGGGTTTTGAGAATTCAATGGTTCTTTTGAGTTTTGGGGTTTATGGGATTTGGGAATTTTTTTGGTTCGTTTGAGTTTTGGGGTTTNTGCAGGTATAGAGAGTCAGTTTCTGATAGACCCTTGGTTCAACAAAAGCAAGTTGTGCAAAATAAGGCTATATCCATTTAACAGGAGGTTGATCAATTTAACTCAACTTTACAAACAAACAAAAAACCCTGTTTACTACTTCTATACAAAATGGTTAAGGAAAAACAAGGAATTCTTTCTGTCTTTCTCATTTCTAATCCTATTCCTTTACAAAATTTCATGGGCAACAGAATTTGCGCCATGTTACTACTCATAATTTTCTCAATCGGGAAGTAAGATCAATGAACACGTCTTCCTTGCAAGGTTTTGTGAGACCACCCATTGGATGATCAAAGCCAAACTCTTCTTCAGCTTGAGCTAAAAAGTCTTGAAATAAAGGCTGGCTCAGGTATGATATTGGCACGACAAACCTCTTCTTCTGGCTCTCTCCTACATATACTGCACAATGCCCTTTTGGAACACCTGTTGAAGATCTCCTTAGGATTCGATTAGCTTGAATAAATGGAGTCACTTTGATACCCATTATCTCAAGAGATATGTATTTCTAAATGATGAAGTATAAACAACAAGAACTTTGAGTATTACACAAAAAATGAAAAGTCTTTTGAATGCCAGGATACTTGTGTTTTGCTGAAATGTTTGGGTATTATATATATATAAGTCTATGACAAGTTTCATATCTTAATGTTTGGTGGTTAAGAGCAATTGGTGGCCACTGGTGAAGCCTCAGAGACAATGGCACATGAACTTTCACATGGTTTTGCTTACTCTGTTACTGTCAAAGTATTCAACACCATAAATTTGTTGAAGAGCAACACTAGCTAGGCCCTACTACTTCTCATGATTTGAAACAGAAGAAGAAACTCTTAAATTTACATCCACAAGAAAGGATGAAGTTTCGGAATTGGTTCAGGACCACCTTATTTAGAGGTTAGGTGACAGAGAATGACCAGATAAGGATAGCAACAGAAATACCACGAGAGAAACAAAGATAACATGATGCGAAATATCACATGGCATTGCCTTCTAAATCTTTGACAAGCACTTATGATCCATGGCATTTTGACTAGGCATAGAATTTTAAGAAACAAATTTGAAACTTATGATCCAAAACAAGCCATAAATATTTATGTGACGGTGCCAAGAGTTCATCGGGCTAAAAAGGACTCACTAAATCATTAACTAATCACTAACTAATACTAAAAGAACCGTCTTTTCTGTATATTTTCCCACTTCTCGTCCCAAAAGGAGAAGTTTAAAGTAAAATTATTTCTAACTATAACAATCCGTCCTTTTCCATAAACATACCAAAAGGGAACCACACAAACTAGGACAGAGGAAGTGTAAATAAAAAAAATCCCTAAAATTTCAACAAAATACAGATAAAAAGATCACTAAAAAATTTCAACAGATACTCTCTCGGTTTCAATTTATTTATCTTACTTATCTTTTTAGTACGTTTAAAACAATACACCTTTCCTTTCTCGACAACTCTTTAAATCTAGATTTGGAAGTTGTGGGATGAGTAGGCAAGAGGCGCGGGATGCTGCTCGTCTCCACATTGGCGATACAGGATTGATTGACTATGTGCTGAAATCAACGAACAATGTGATTATTGGAGTCTATGTAGTTCGACGTGCAGTGAACCGAGCCACGAGGGTGTTGGAGTACACGATTCAGGAACTTCGGAATTGTGATCAGCCTGAACAAGAAAAGCTCCCCGAGCCATTTCAGGACTATGCTGTTAATCCTGGAGCTGATGCGTACACTGATGTTTTATGCTTGTATAATAATCTTCTTCTGAGCTTCGCGGAATCTGATGAGTTAAGCCTGGCTGTTAGGATAGTATCAGACAGCAAGCAATTTTTGAAGGAATGGCCATTTCGTGATGATCCAGATGACAGCTTGTTGAGGTTCATTTGTTGCATTTTGCCAAATTCTAATGGTTTGGAAGCTGTATTTTCAAAGGGATATCCCCCAGGAGAGGTGGTTGAAGTTCCGCTACACTCAACAATTGGTGATCTAAAGATAGCAGTTGAGTCTGCAATGAGGGACACTTACTGCATTATAGACAATTTGATGATAACAGATATTGCAGGGATGGAGCAACTGGAAGATTATGAAGTGCTCTTTGGCATCGTCCAGTCTGGCTCAGAACTTTGGGTGAGGGGTTTCGGGTTGGATTTGGACAGTGAGTTGAAAAATGAAGGAGGGTCTGATAACTGGACAGTGAACTGTAGGTGTGGTGCTCGGGATGATGATGGTGAAAGGATGGTTTCATGTGATATATGTGAGATATGGCAGCATACTCGCTGCTGTGGCATCGAAGATTCTGAGGTTGTGCCACCATTGTTTGTCTGTGAGGCTTGCTGCACTTCACTTGCACCACCAAGAGCACAGAACAGCTTTGAGTTTGCTCATTATGGGACTGCTGCAGCACTAGTGCCTTGTGCTTCTCACTTTGGCATGGACCTGATATACTGAACTGTTAGGGGAAGATCACTGAGGTCAAGATTTGTATAGACATCAAAGTATAATCAATCGTAGTCATATACTTGTGCAGTTTCTTTGTGATTCTTTTCTCTTGTTACACGTGTAAGTTGTAACTCGATTCTTTCAAAGACAAACACAATAATCAATGATGATCCATACATTCTGCGCGTCTCCCTGCTTCTTTACACTTTTATTTCAGAACTTATTGTCCATTTATCTGTTTGATAGAAAGAATGAATGAAGAAGAGGCTTATTGTCCATTGCAAATCTGGTTATGAATGATGGATGGCCTATATGCTGATGAATCTCGTACACACTCTGTTTCAATCTGTTTGTTTTGCTTTCTTTTTTAGTTTTGTTCCAAAACGAATGCATCTTTTCTTAAACTCCATGCAAAGTTAAGATCAAAGAAACAAATTGAAATGAAAGTAGTATCTTTTTATCTTTTCGATTCGAATGATTCTTTTACTGTTTAAATGACATTCTTATTTGCACTAGTCTCCTCTACATTCTTAACATTAGCAGTTGAAAACTTAAAACTTGCAAGATACATAAAATGGCAAAATGTTAAGATGTTTGGCACAAAATCTCAAAGCTTCATGCATACATAAAGGTAAAAGGATTGACCTTATTTGATATGACAATTGTATTGACATTATTAGATTTAATTGTTCAAACAATATTTAATTCATTTTACATTCAACAATTAAGTTGATAGAATAGGCTCAATCATTCAGCACTTTAAGCTTGCATTCCCTCCTTCAGATTTAGTGTAACTAATTGCACATCAATTCTAATATTATTTGTATTATTTTAAAACTAGCAAACTGAAAACAAATAATATTTTACTTAGACCCGCAACTTTTTCTTTTACATATCAACAAATAATACCAAAAAAAAAAATCATCAAAATAAGGTGAAACACCATAAAAATAATCAGAAGAAAAGATAATTATTTTTTTGAATTGGATTTGTCTCGTAAAAAAAAAAAAACAAATAACATTATTTACTTTTTTAAATCTATGTCCAAACACCTACTTAAAAGATACGAAAGTCATTTTAGGAATGTTGAAATTGTAAATGAACTTTGCATATTTAAAATCACATCTCGAATGAAAAAATTGTAAGAATAATATTTCGCATCTACTTTACTCGTTACGTTCTTTCTTTCCCTTATTTGTTTTAAGTAGCTTATAAGTTGAAGGATATATAAAAGTCATAATATGACCTTAGTATAGAATACGTGTGTCTCTGAGATTTCAGGTATAAATTGGGGGGTACTTATGCATTTTCCCAACAATAAATCATGTGTTATATTACAAGTGGAAAGGCCTAAAGAAAAAGTTACATTACAATCAAACGATCAATCATAATGTCATATTTTTGTAATTTTTTTGCCATTTAAAAAAAATATATTTACTGCCTTAATTACACCATAAATGTTGAAGTAAATTCCACATAACCTTTAAGACAAAAGGCCAAATAACCACTTAATATCACATATAATACTAATTAAATTGGTTTGTATTTAAATCCAGTTAGGAGTCTTTTTTTACTTTTGCATTTGTCTCCTCCATGTCTTGTTTTTCATCCAAACTCTCAAATTTTCTTATTAGTCTTTCCTCGTCTTCATAATTTATAATTAAAAAGGATAAGACACAAGTATACACCTAGACTATGACCGAAATTTCAGAGACACACCTTAACTAAACTAAGGTTCTATTACCCCCTGAACTTATTTTTTTGTAATTTTGTACACCTTTTGTCTTACGTGACACACTTCGTGACTCCACACAATTGAGGCGCATGAGAGATATTTGGATGCCACGTAAGCCAAAAAGGTGCACAAAATTACAAAAAAAAATGGGTTCAGGGGGTAATAGGACCTTAGTTTAGTTAAGGTGTCTCTGGGATTTCGTTCATAGTCTAGAGGGGTACTTGTACATTTTCCCTAATTAAAATGATGGATAATTATACTGTAAATTGATTTTTGTGCTACTTCATTCTTTGTGTGTGTGTAAAATGTTTAATCTCTAAAATTTACACTACTAATTAATTCTTGTACCTTAGTTTAGTTAAGGTGTGTTTCTAGGATTTCGTTTATAGTCTAGGGGGTACTTGAACATTTTCCCTAATTAAAATGATGGATAATTATACTGCCAATTAATTTTTGTGCTACTTCATTCTTTTTGTGTGTGTAAAATGTTTAATCTCTAAAAATTACACTACTAATTAATTCTTGTACTTTTTTTTATGACAAAGGAAACCCCCGCGTATGCAATAGCTCGCAAACCACATAGGAGAGGTAACTCATACTAGGCAAGTCCGGTGGGACGAGCTCAACCCAGAAGGCAAACCCCTTTGCTTTCGCTGGCAAGGGGTTTCGAACTTGAGACCTCCAAACATGAAAGTCCCAAGCCCAAACAACTGGGCCATCCGAAGGGTTAATTCTTATACCTCTTCCTATTTCATTTTTTCTAAAATTTATTCCTTGTTTTTTCCCTCTCGTGTTTTACATTTAATTAGCCTAAATGGTGTACTAAATTAAATAACATTTCAAAGTATAACCATTTGGCAGTAGAAAAATAATAATATATACTCATTATTAGTTATGATATAACACAATTGCTTTATCCTCTTCATTTTTGGGGAGTTTTTTTTGTACCATATTTATTTTTCTTTACGTGAGTGCTTTAGAATTTCCATTTCTCTTTATTATCCTTTTATTTATTTGTTCATGTTTATCTATTACCATTCTTTACGTATTTTTATTAATCATTATTCTCTTCTCAGTGAAAGCAATGATGAGGTGAGTTATTTATTTCTTTTCTTTCAATGTCAGAACTTTGAACATATTTTATAATCATTGTATGATATTATTCTAAATATTCATTCTTTTTTTTTCTTAGAAGGTCTTTATTGAAATGCTCTTGTTTTTTCAAATATTTTGATTTGTAGATGTGTCAAATTTGATTTGGAAAGCTAAATAAGAGGTCAACGTACATTTTTTGGGATATTCAAAAATTGGTATATCATCAGGTTCTTATCAACAAATTTAAATATTGTTTGGATATTCACTTTCTTTATTCTGTAGTAATGATCGAAACATATGCATTTTATAATTAATTGAATTAAGCTTTTCTACAGTTATAATTTTTTTAATTTTTTTTTAAAATTTTGTAAGACTTTTTGAATATTTATATTTATAAGGTTCTCAGTTAATACAAAATAAAATTTTTGCGTGTGCAGTATAAACATTGGATCGTATGTTTGCATCGGATGATTTAGTTATTCTATTTAATCATACAATTTGGTATCTTAATCCTTTTATTTATTTTATATTATATTATGTGCAACTTATTTTTTCATCGATCTTTTAATTTGATATTATATTTCACCCATCAAGTTATTTGAATAATCAAAATTTTAGAGTAAATATAGAAGCTATACTCATAATTTAGTTTAGAGTACACCGGATTTTCACATCTGATGCAGGTTGTGAAAATAAAAATATTTCATCACATTATATTTTTGGGTTCATATATGTATATTGATCACAAGGAAGCATTTACGTGCAAATTATAATTTAGGTAGATAAATACATCTCAAATCTAATATAAAAGTTGTGTGAAATGTTCTACGAAAAAACACATTTAAAAAAAATATTGTATTCTTTAACATCATAAAGTAACATATACGCATATATCATATAAAGCAACTATTATAAATAGTAGTTAACCATGTATTCAAGGAAAACTAGAATCTGTAATAGCTACTTAAAAGGCCCCTCTGAGGGTCATACTGTTGTTCCAACCGTTCCCCTTTGCCTTAATATTATATATTTATCCATGTTTGATTAAAAAAAAAACTATTATAAATAGTATCAAAACTTCGTTAATTTATATTTCAACTCAATAAATATTATATTCATTTTGAATACAAGTGTAAGGGGATTAAAATATAAAATTAATATTCATCATCCGTAGAAACTTGTATTTTTGATGTACTTCAATTTCTATTTTTAACATCTAACATATAAGTTGAAGTTGTATTTTCTACACCAACTAATAGGGATATATGTGCACAGAATTAGTTTAAGAAAACGAACATACCTTGATGAAGTTATTGTTCATTTTTTTAGGGATATACATGCATCGAACTAGTTTAAGAAAAAGAACATACCTTGACAAAATTGTTATTGTTCATTTTTTTAAAGAAATCTTGATGTTCGCTTATTACTCTTGCAGAGTTTTGATTTTGTAGTATTTGATTACGAACTTCTCTGATTTATTCTGTTTTTTTTTTCCTTTTTTGTATGCGTCGTTATTTTGAATGAGGCGGGTAGGCCTTTAATAGTATCGAGGAAGAAAGAGAACAATATAGGTGAAAAAAAAATCAAGACCCCAAGCATGGATAACAATAAAGCCTCGGCTGATAAGGATAACAATGAAGCCTCGGCTGATAAGGATAACAATGAAGCCTCGACTGATAAGGATGACAATGAAGACTCAAAGTGAAACAACGATAAGTTGGAACAAAAAGAGAACATTCTAGGTGGAAAAAAATCAACACGCATGGATAACAATGAAGCCTCGACTGATAAGGATAGCAATGAAGACTCGTTTGATAAGGATAGCAAGGAATTGAAGATCGACTCAGCTCGACTGATAAGGATTGCAATGAAGCCTCGTTTGATAAGTCGAAGAATGATGCAAGGCATAATGAGCAGAAACATTTGTCCTTCGTAGTCTCTAGATTTGCCTGGTTTGAGCAGAAACATTGTCCTTCGTAGTCTCTAGATTTGCAAAGCAGTGACATGCTTAAACATTTCCTTTAATTTTTGCGAGGTTTGCTCTCTAGATTTGCGGGAATATAAAGCCGAAGAATGATCGGCATAATGAGCAGAAACATTCTTCTTCATAGTCATTAGATTTGCAAAGCAGTGACATGTTTAAACATTCCCTTTATATCAAATCATCATATTATTATTAAAAGTGGGAAGCATCAAAGTGCAAAGTTGAATTACCTTTTTACGCCTACACTAAATTAAAATGTTGTAAAGTATTTATATTAATTAATTATTAACTACTAATCCAACACAAAAGTTAATTTTTTACTCATTAGTTATGAGTTACACCTCCTCCAATATGGCTTTTAAGCATTTTCAGTTTTCTAAGCATCAAGATATTTTTCAGTTTTCTAGACGTATATTTAATTAAATTAAGAGAAAACATTAAATCCCTCCTGAACTTGGGAGCAAAACTTACTTTGACACTTCAACTTTACGGGTAATTATTTACCCCCCTAATCTCTTTTCAAGTGAAATAAAATACACCCAAATAGGTGACATGGCAAGTCAAAAAGATAACAACGCGTTTATGTCAAAAATTAAAGAGAAAAAAAAATAAGTGAGCCCCAATCATTTTCTTTTTAGCCAATAATCTTTCTTTTCTTCATCTTCTTTATACCCTACCACCCCCAACCTTTAGTACCACCAACCCCAGCCCCACCTCCCGCCCCTTCATCTTCCTCACACCCAATCCACCCCTCCTGCCCTCGACCACCACTTGCACCACTCTTTTCTTCTTTTTCAAGTCCCCACTCCCACCCTCTTTCTTTCTCTTCGAACCTCGGTGCCTCACACTTTTCTTCTTCTTCTTCTTTGTTGAACTTTCCATCTTTTATCTCCTTCTTCAAGACGCCTCCATCCCACCCTCATTTCCTTTCTATCAGTAAAACCCAAAGAATGTGATGAACAAGAAAAAATAGAAAAGCCATCGATTTGTTCTTGCTTCAAATTAAAATTAGTATTTATGGCAAGATTTGAATGTGATGAACTTGAAGCTCTTTTTAATGAAAATTTACAAATTTTTCATCTCAAATTAAATTTTGTCGTTATTATTTATTTTATTTTGATTATGTGTCTTAAAAATTGAATGTGTTTTTGTGGGAATGGTTTTGAGATTTTGAATCTCTTTCAACTGAAAATTTGTTCTTATTTAAGACTATTTTTCTTATAATCATGGATTAATTCTTATTTTTGAGATTGTTTTTACTTTCTAAAATTGTGAATAAATAAAATGTAACATCTTGCAATTTGAAATAAATAGGAAGAAGCCAATAATTGGAAATGGTCATTTTTGGAAAATTTAAAATCTGGAAATTTACTAAGTTAGGAAAAAGTGAGTTTTTGGTCAACTTCAAACGACCATAACTTCTAGCTCAGGATGAGTTAGGAGCACTTCCAGATATGGTAGGAAAGCTCTTGGAATGATATTTCCGAACGCCGCCGAGTTTGTATGAGTGAGTTATTCCCTTTGGAAGTTGGGCTGTTGGAATAAGGAAAGTTCAATCCGGATTTTAGAAGGGCATTATGGACTTTTCCATACCCCATGACTTAATTTCGTTTTTTGGTAATTAATTGGGGTCTAAACTGATAGGATTCAGTTTACACTTTTACAATATTGAGTTAGGGTTTTAGAGAAGAGAAAAGAAGAGGAGAAAAGAGGAGAAGGAGCAAGAATCGCTAAGATCTTCAAGAATTGCTTGTGGATTTCATCGGGGGTGATCCCTACAAGGTATGTGAGATCACATAGCGTTGGGTTAGTTCACCCACGCGCCAATCATGATTTATTTCAGCGAATTTAAGTTCTTGAAAGCTTAGAAATTGAGTTCTTGATGGGTTTGTTGAAGTTCTATTAAATTCTTGATTCGTTGAAATTGTTGAGGAGTTGTTTGATCCAAATCCATGATTTTAGGTTTGATTTTGAGTAGAATCTGATGTACTTTGAACATATAATTGCTTCTAAGTGTTTGGGGAAAAGACCCAAGGAGTTTAGAGGGCTTAGAGCTGGAAAACGAAGAAGAAATTTCATCGATCGAAATTTGACACTGTCTCCGCATCGCAGAGCTAGTCCCCAGATTTGGGAAAAGTCGTTTCGCGTCACGGATCGTTTTGCCTCAAAAGTTATTTTCGAAACCAAAATTTAAATGCTTCTCCGCATCGCGGACCCACCCTCGAATTTTGATATTTTGATCTTTTCTCATGTTTAGCTATCTAAAATCATTCCTAAACATCATGAGATCTTTCCTATCACAAATCCTAATCCTTGAATCCATAATTCAATTCAAGGAAAGTTAAGAGTCAAGTCAAGAAGTCAAGAGTTAAGTCAAGAGAAGTTCTTAAAGTTTTCAAAAGTCTTTCACACACATTTTAACTTTATTTTAAGACTTAAAGTTCAAGTTAAGTAAAGAGCAAAGATTTGAAGTTCATTTCTTCAAAGAAGTATATGGGAACTAAGTATTCCCAAGAAGTTTAAAAATGTTTTCACATTTTGAGAAAGAAAGGAAACATCGATTACAAGAGAGCTTTTAAGCTAAGTTTTTGAGTAATTATCTCAAACCAAAGAAAGAGTTTTGTTTTTACAAACATATGAGCTAAAATATATTTTTGAAGTAGTATTGAGCACCGATATGGGGACGAGTTTGAGTTCAAATAACTCACGTCTCCATAAACCATGTAGCCATCATGGGTAGTAAAAGATCATACTTTTTAGATGGCTCCTTAAGATGTTTTTAGCATATGCTAGTGGATACACTAAGTTAAGTAGTTCTATATGACGGCAAAGTATATGACAGTTCTAGCAGCGTGGGCAAGACGTTGTATCACCACTTAGGCTCATAGTGGTGGTTGGCAGTTAGAGAATCTCCCATAGAAACTATATTACTTTCTTATATGAGTAAAATTGAGTTTGTTATTGCATTTTCTTTAACGAACTAAGTTGTTTTCAACTATTTTATAAGCTTTATATATATTGCATGTGCTTTATTGCTTTATATTTGAGTTAAGTTATTCAGAAGTTGGGAAGAGCCAATGTAAGTGTTTCTTCAGATTCCTTTCAAGCCTATATCCTTTTTTAGCATTCCAACTCGCATACTCGTACATTTAATGTACTGATGCCAGTTGGTCTGCATCTTATTATGATGTAGACGCAGGTAACCAGGATCAGCATCCAGCCCCTCGTTGATCTAGTTGAGCACTCAAAGTCTGTTGGTGAGCCTCCTTGCATTTCGGAGGAGTACTATTTTTTACTTCGCTTTTAGTATTTCATTGTTAGGATGATCGGGGGTCTTGTCCTAACATCCCTCTTTGTTTTAGAGGCTTCATAGACAGTCAAACATTTAGTAGTTCAGTTGTCTTTACATTTTCATCTTATATGCTAAGACTTGAGTTACCATTTTGACCAAGTTGAGTGTTGACTTTTAAACATTTTAAGTTATTTTGTTAAACCATTGAGTAAGTGCATTTGATCATTGTAATAATGCTTAGAGTTTTCCGTTGAGTAAGTAAGTAAGGGTTCGCTTGGGACCATCAATGGTTCTCGAGTGCCAGCCACGTCCAGGGTGTAGGCTCGGGGAGTGACATAAAAAGAAACAAAAAAGAATTAAAGATCAAATTTTAAATAATGTTTAATGCGATGCTGATGTGGCAATGACGTGGCGCTGATGTGGCAATGATGTGGCGCTGATGTATCATGACATGGAGCGTGTGAAATGCACTTGCCATTGTGAGACTGGTAGTATAATATTAGGGTGTATTTTAATTCACTTGAAAAGAGATTAGGGGGGTAAATAATTACCCGTAAAGTTAAAGTGCTAAAGTAAGTTTTGCAGCCAAGTTCAGGAGGGATTTTATGTATTTTCTCTTAAATTAAATTGAATGGTACAACAGATGCATGTAATCTCTTTAGTTAGGAATATGAATAACTAACTTCATAAAATTTATATATATTGTAATCTATTATCATTTCTTTACTTATTTTTATCCTCTCTATGTAGTTCTCGATATTTTTTGTATTTGTTTTCTTTAATATATATCTTTTTCTTGATTTGTTTTTGCTAATTATTAATTCTTATTTATTTTTCTTCTGTTTCAGGTTTTTACCTTCCGATTTTGAATTCTTCACTTCTCATTCACATCATCAGATAAGCAATAGGTACGATGTTCGTTTCACAAAAATATAATGTAATCTGTAGGAAAGTTGTGATATGTATGACATTTTTTAGAAGGATAAATGATATAGACTTTAGATTCATAAAAAAATATTATTTCTTTGAGTGGATACTTTTTTGAAGATGTACACTCAATATTTTTAAATAAGATATTTTAAATATTTCAACCATTTATATCAAGTTTCTTATTCGTGAGTATAGATCGATTATATTATATTCCGTAATATGATTATATTTAACTAATTTAATTAATATTTACCTGTCAAATTTACATATGAAAGGACTCATAATCTTGAATCAAACAAAGAAAATTGTACGTGCTATTGGATTTTTATATATCGATTAAATTTTCTAATGACACTAATTATTAACTATCTCTATCACAAATAAACACTATTTTAAGTGTATCCCTTGAAATTGACAATGATACATTATCCACCTTACATAAACATATATATGTTGATTAGTATTTGTACAACATGAAATACGACTTTTATTCGACAACAACTTCTTGATATGCTTGTGTCAATAAAAAGGAGATTACAGTTTCTTACACAAGATACAAACTTTAAGATGTGTGAAACACTTGCAAACATAATCAACGTTACTTATGTCACATATAAACTATTTGTTGTTGAAATATTTAAAAAATAATAATAAGGGAAATGTTGTACCAAGTATAAGATATATTTAGAACTATATAAGAAAAATATCACATATATCAATTCAATTGATTGTGCATAACTAGAAATACTTATACTCCCTCTGTCCCAATTTATATGACTTACTTTCCTTTTTAGTCTGTCCAAAAAAGAATGATACATTTCTATATTAAGTAACAATTTAACAATAAAATGTTTATTTTACCTTAATGAAATGATTTATAGCCATACAAATTTCTATCATTCATTTTGAACCTCAAGTTTTAAAAGTCTTCCTTTCATTCTTAAACTCTGTGCCGAGTCAAACTACCTCACATAAAATGAGATGGAGGGAGTAGTTCTCTTTCAAAATTTAGTTAATATTAATTACTTGCAAATTTTAGTAGCATCTATATCATTTAATTTTTTGTACTAATTAACACAAGACACACGTGCCTAGAGACTAGTAAATAAATAACAATGAGTCATGAGCTTGAAATTCTAAACTTGTTGAATTCAATTCAATTACATCAGCGGTATTAAAAACAAGTTCTCATGGTGTTGGCAAGTCATAGCGGCAAATAGGGCAATAATGGCTCGTGTCCAACCAGGTTATAATACAATCTCCATGAAACATATGAGAGCAAGGCATACAAACGATCTTTCCACCCTCCTTCTTGGGCACAAGTTGTTCAAGACAGATGACACAATCAATAACCTTCAAACCTTGATCATCATCAATCTCCATTCTCTCAGGCAACGCCATTATTGATGTCTTACTAGCAGGTACCATACCCCCACTCAATCGCCACGGTACTCTCCCATCCAAAACATATTCCAATTTCAAAGTCATATCAACAAAAATCTGACAATTAGTACCACGACCCTTTTTCAATCCATCTCCAATAATTTTATCCATATAAAATATCATTCGTTTGATGAGATAGTCATCACAAACCTCATAATAGTCACCCCAATCGGTGAGATGTTCTTTAAGAATACTGAAAAACACGTCGTGTGACGTGTATTGAGAAGGGCATAGTTTGAGTTCAAATGATCTTGTCTCAAATTCATGAAATTCATCCAAATATATGAGTTTTGAAGGTTGATTTACAGGTGATTTACGCCAAGCGTCTTGTTGAGCAAAAAGGTTATACTGAAGGACTATATTAGGTAAACCACTCCTAATATTACCACCATTACTATTATTATAGTTATACCATCTTAATTCTGGTCGAAAAAAGAAGGCTGTTTTAGTGGCGAAGTGGTGACGCCTTTCTCCGAAATTAACCATTGAAATTGAAATTGAATTTCTTAACCCCTCTTATATAGAGGTAGAGGTGAGAAGAGAAGCAAATCCAACTCAAATTAGGTTTTGCAGACCTACTCAAATTCGGATATGTAATATAACCATAAAAAGAATATTAGGGTTTCCATAAACGGATGAATAATTACCAAAAATATTACTCCGTGAAAAATAAAAAAAATAGGAAACAATAAAACTTTTAAGCATATAATAAATGAAAAGTTTATTATTTTGTTCCTTATTAGATTTTATTATTATTTTTACCTTTAATATTTCTCTTCTTGTTTCTTCTTTAGCTCGAGACGATGTTGAACCCTATTGACCATTATACTCGAATCCTCATACGATTCTTGAACTATCTCCACTTGAAAATTAAAACATGTTGAAGGACCACACATTGAGAGTGCAGCTTGGTCATAAGCTAAAGCAGCTTCTTCAGCAAGTATTAAACGTTCCAAGCCAAACCCTAATTCCATTTCTCGTTGAATCCCTACTTTCAGCTGCATATTTTCCCATGGACGTTATCAAACTCCAATGTATTGTTTTCCCTTTTGTGTATTTTTTAGATGTTTAATATTATTATTATTATTATTCTTGAAAGTAGTAATCTCTTCTTCATCTTTGATTTTGATTTCTTCATAGGAACTTGTTAGTGAAAAACTTACAAGATAACAAAAATACAAGATTACAACTGAAAATGAAATGAAGAAATAAAAATAGTCACACTTTCTCTTAATTGAATCACTTTGTTCGTATAATGATAACTCTAGTATTGCTTAATTGAACCGACATTAGCTTTTCAATGGATTGGTCATATACTTGTATTTGTGTCTAACGGGATACGTACGTCGTCAAAAAAAATATTACTTTCAAACCGAATAAACCAGAAAAACTAAACCAAACCGAACCAAAACCGACAATAACCAAACCGATGGTTACTTATTTCGTTTGGTTTTAGAAATTTAAAAAACCGACTAAATTGGTTTGATTTTGATTTTAATCAATAACCGATCCAAGCCGAACCACACCCCTAACTATAGAAATGCTTAAATTAATTATAAAATGCATAGGTCTCGATCATTATTACAAAATAAAGAAAGTGAGTATCTAAACAATGCTTAAATTTGACTATAAGAACCGGATGATATATTGATTCCTGAACATCTCAAAAAACGTACCTTGCCCACTTTGTTAGCTTTCCAAATCAAATCTGGCATATCTACAAATCAAAATAATTTGAAAGCAAAAATATTTCAATAAAGATCTTATAAGAAACAAAAAAAGAATGAATGTTTAGAATAATATCATACAATGATTACAAAATATGTTCAAAGTTCTATCATTGAAAGGAAAGAAACGGAGAATTCACCTCATCATTGCTTTCACTGAGAAGAGAATAATGATTAACAAAATACGTAAAGAATGGTATTTAGATAAATATGATAAGATAAATAAAAGGATAATAAAGGAAAATGGAGATTGTAAAGCAAAGAAAAATAAATTTGGTAAGAAAATTTTTGCCCAAAAATAAAGAGGATAAAACAATTGTGTCATAGCATAATAATTAATATAAATTAGTATAAATTGCTTTCTTTTTTTCTACTTGTACTTTAAAACGTTATTTAATTTAATACACCATTTAGGTTAATTAAATGTAAATCATGAGAGGAAAAAAAAAAGAATAAATGAAAAAAATAGAATATGAAAAGGCACAAAAATTAATTAGTAGTGTAATTTTCAGAGATTAATTCACATTACACAAAAAAATAAAGAAAGAAGTGACACAAAAATTAATTAGCAGTATAATTATTCAAAAATCAATACACACTTAAAATCATTTTAATTATAAATTATGAAGATAAAGAAAAGGTTAATAAGAGAAATTGAGAGTTTGGATGAAAATCAGGACATGAAATTTTCTTCAACAATGCAGAGTAGAGATGGAAAAAAAACAATGATCAGTACCAAGAAAATTCCTTCATGTTGTTGTTCAGCCTCTTCTTTGTAGCAAGAAAATTGAAACCTAAATGTCATGAAAATAGAAAAAAAATAATATATGGCGTTTGGTGTAAACAAGTGCGGTATAGGTAAGGTAAAGTCTACTCAGTCCTTATTCGTGGGAGGATTTTTTCAAAGTAAATATGCTTGACTAATAGGTCAACATTTTGTTCTTTTTGTAGTTTACTCTATTCAGACAAGTGCATAATGAAATAAAAAAAATTGTAGTTTTGGAGACTTTGCAATGCAAATAACTTAGAAATATTGGAACGGACAACGTATACATATACAATTGTTGTTCTACTAGAATTCAAAAGCATCCACAAAACAGTAAAAGTTGTCAGGTTTTCAACCAAATTACCCCAGAGACATAGAAGCAAAAAATAAATCCGGAGGAAATAAGACAAACTAAATATCTAAACTATCTTAGATTTTGTTCGGATAGATATTTGAGAGTTGAATATTGCCCCCCCATAAAAGTCCTGAGCGAGTAAAAACTTGGAATATGTACTCTAGTTGTATCAAGATTTCTCCATCTTTCCAAGTTAGGATTGGTATATATCTACAAAAATGGATAAAATCCCTATATTGATCAATACAAATGCGATCCTTAGTCCAAGATTCAGCTACTCCATAGACAAACATAGACAATTCCCCAATTCTACTAGTGTCATACACGAGGGTTGAGATATCCCCAACTCTTCTTGCGTCAAATACGCGAATTTCTCCATTTCTCATAAACTCCAAAAGTATAAACCTCCAATTCTGATATTTCAGAACGAACCCCAAACTTTCTAGTCACTGATTTGACTAATTTATACTGTCCAGAGACATCACTAAAGCAAAATCCATAAACAACACGACAAACACTTTTCTCTAGTTTGGGCCATTTAAAGTTGAAATACTCGCCCAAAAGAAGATTACTAATGTAAACTGAAGTATTTATATCATACATATTAGTCATCACCAATGAATCCAATACATGAACCAATTATTCTCAATAGATAGGTCTTTTAGAGCGGCGATAAGAAAAATCATAACAATTTTCAAGTTCAAGAAGCTGATTCATCAATTATTAATTGTTATTCAAAAGTAAGACTTTTTGAAAGTTTGACCAAACACAATTATAACGAGTTAGAGGTTAAGCGAGATCATAAATTTTGAAATTAGGCATAATACATAAATAGATATTCTAACTTGACCTTAATTGACAAGTAAGTTTCTTAACTTTGAAAATGCACATCTAAACACATTGACTTTGGTCTCAACTAACAACTAAACACTCCAACTTGTCCCCATTGTATCTCATGGACACATGACGTGTGCCACGCAAATTTCAGAGGTGTCTAGATGATTGTTTGTAAGTCGGTTTCCGATAGACCCTTTGCAGGTATAGAGAGTCAGTTTCTGATAGACCCTTGGTTCAACAAAAGCAAGTTGTGCAAAATAAGGCTATATCCATTTAACAGGAGGTTGATCAATTTAACTCAACTTTACAAACAAACAAAAAACCCTGTTTACTACTTCTATACAAAATGGTTAAGGAAAAACAAGGAATTCTTTCTGTCTTTCTCATTTCTAATCCTATTCCTTTACAAAATTTCATGGGCAACAGAATTTGCGCCATGTTACTACTCATAATTTTCTCAATCGGGAAGTAAGATCAATGAACACGTCTTCCTTGCAAGGTTTTGTGAGACCACCCATTGGATGATCAAAGCCAAACTCTTCTTCAGCTTGAGCTAAAAAGTCTTGAAATAAAGGCTGGCTCAGGTATGATATTGGCACGACAAACCTCTTCTTCTGGCTCTCTCCTACATATACTGCACAATGCCCTTTTGGAACACCTGTTGAAGATCTCCTTAGGATTCGATTAGCTTGAATAAATGGAGTCACTTTGATACCCATTATCTCAAGAGATATGTATTTCTAAATGATGAAGTATAAACAACAAGAACTTTGAGTATTACACAAAAAATGAAAAGTCTTTTGAATGCCAGGATACTTGTGTTTTGCTGAAATGTTTGGGTATTATATATATATAAGTCTATGACAAGTTTCATATCTTAATGTTTGGTGGTTAAGAGCAATTGGTGGCCACTGGTGAAGCCTCAGAGACAATGGCACATGAACTTTCACATGGTTTTGCTTACTCTGTTACTGTCAAAGTATTCAACACCATAAATTTGTTGAAGAGCAACACTAGCTAGGCCCTACTACTTCTCATGATTTGAAACAGAAGAAGAAACTCTTAAATTTACATCCACAAGAAAGGATGAAGTTTCGGAATTGGTTCAGGACCACCTTATTTAGAGGTTAGGTGACAGAGAATGACCAGATAAGGATAGCAACAGAAATACCACGAGAGAAACAAAGATAACATGATGCGAAATATCACATGGCATTGCCTTCTAAATCTTTGACAAGCACTTATGATCCATGGCATTTTGACTAGGCATAGAATTTTAAGAAACAAATTTGAAACTTATGATCCAAAACAAGCCATAAATATTTATGTGACGGTGCCAAGAGTTCATCGGGCTAAAAAGGACTCACTAAATCATTAACTAATCACTAACTAATACTAAAAGAACCGTCTTTTCTGTATATTTTCCCACTTCTCGTCCCAAAAGGAGAAGTTTAAAGTAAAATTATTTCTAACTATAACAATCCGTCCTTTTCCATAAACATACCAAAAGGGAACCACACAAACTAGGACAGAGGAAGTGTAAATAAAAAAAATCCCTAAAATTTCAACAAAATACAGATAAAAAGATCACTAAAAAATTTCAACAGATACTCTCTCGGTTTCAATTTATTTATCTTACTTATCTTTTTAGTACGTTTAAAACAATACACCTTTCCTTTCTCGACAACTCTTTAAATCTAGATTTGGAAGTTGTGGGATGAGTAGGCAAGAGGCGCGGGATGCTGCTCGTCTCCACATTGGCGATACAGGATTGATTGACTATGTGCTGAAATCAACGAACAATGTGATTATTGGAGGCTATGTAGTTCGACGTGCAGTGAACCGAGCCACGAGGGTGTTGGAGTACACGATTCAGGAACTTCGGAATTGTGATCAGCCTGAACAAGAAAAGCTCCCCGAGCCATTTCAGGACTATGCTGTTAATCCTGGAGCTGATGCGTACACTGATGTTTTATGCTTGTATAATAATCTTCTTCTGAGCTTCGCGGAATCTGATGAGTTAAGCCTGGCTGTTAGGATAGTATCAGACAGCAAGCAATTTTTGAAGGAATGGCCATTTCGTGATGATCCAGATGACAGCTTGTTGAGGTTCATTTGTTGCATTTTGCCAAATTCTAATGGTTTGGAAGCTGTATTTTCAAAGGGATATCCCCCAGGAGAGGTGGTTGAAGTTCCGCTACACTCAACAATTGGTGATCTAAAGATAGCAGTTGAGTCTGCAATGAGGGACACTTACTGCATTATAGACAATTTGATGATAACAGATATTGCAGGGATGGAGCAACTGGAAGATTATGAAGTGCTCTTTGGCATCGTCCAGTCTGGCTCAGAACTTTGGGTGAGGGGTTTCGGGTTGGATTTGGACAGTGAGTTGAAAAATGAAGGAGGGTCTGATAACTGGACAGTGAACTGTAGGTGTGGTGCTCGGGATGATGATGGTGAAAGGATGGTTTCATGTGATATATGTGAGATATGGCAGCATACTCGCTGCTGTGGCATCGAAGATTCTGAGGTTGTGCCACCATTGTTTGTCTGTGAGGCTTGCTGCACTTCACTTGCACCACCAAGAGCACAGAACAGCTTTGAGTTTGGTCATTATGGGACTGCTGCAGCACTAGTGCCTTGTGCTTCTCACTTTGGCATGGACCTGATATACAGAACTTTTAGGGGCAGATCACTGATGTCAGGATTTGTATAGACATCAAAAGGATAATCAATCATGTTCTAGTAGTCATATATTTGTGCAGTTTCTCTGTATTCTTTTCCATTGTAACTCGATTATTTCAAAGACAAACACAATAAGCAATGATGATCCATATATTCTGCGCGTTCCCCTGCTTCTTTACAACTTCCCTTTCAGAACTTATTGTTCATGTATCTATTTGATTTACTTGTATGATGACTACAACAGTTAAAATAATAGCATCGAAAATTTAGTAGTGAAGATAAAAGATGATAAGTTTCTTCCTTTCTTCTCTTTAATCAACTAGGCCTACTTTGTATTTCTCAGCAATGCCAATAATTTGAGACCATTAAATAAACAATGGCTGGTAAGAAGCAAAGCCATGTTCTGCTCTCTTCTTTGTCATGTAGATAGGTGACCTTTAGATTTCCATCTCGGCATCAACTCATCGATTCTTGTGGATTTTGTGTCAAATAAAAGTGGGGCCTAATGTCGCTCTTCTACAAATATATTGTCTGAATACTTGATAATAATAGAGTAAGCAAAACCATGTGAAGCTTCATGTGCCAATATCTCTCACCAGTGGCCACCAAATCCTCTTCACCATTAAACTTGGATATGAAATTTACAACTAACTTTGTATATATACACATACATAGAATGTTTTTTTATGCAAAACACAAGTCTCAATTTCTGTGTATTTCTCAAAATCCTTCTTTTTTTTAAGTCACTCATTTAAAGCTTTTCAAACTCCGGAGGTGTTCCAAAAGGGCATTGTGCAGTATATGTAGGAGAGAACCAGAAGAAGAGATTCGTCGTGCCAATATCTTACTTGAACCAGCCTTTATTTCAAGACTTTTTAACTCAAGCTGAATGAAGCTTTAAGGTTTTGTACCAAACATCTTAACATTTTGCCATTTTATGTATCTGCAAGTTTTAAGTTTTCAACTGTTAATGAATTTTATAGAATAATATAAAATAAGAATGTGGAGGAAACTAGTCTGATCCATAATGAATTGTAGCTGCACTAGTGTGGAGGAGACTAGTGCAAGTTAAAATGACATTTATAAACACTAAAAGAATCATTCGAATCGCAAAGAAAAAAAGATACTACTTTCATTTCAATTTGTTTCTCTGATTTTAACTTGGCATGGAGTTTAAGAAAAGATGTTGTAGTCATCATACAAGTACATTGAACAATAAGTTCTGAAAGGGAAGTTGTAAAGAAGCAGGGGGACGCGCAGAATATATGGATCATCATTGCTTATTGTGTTTGTCTTTGAAAGAATGAGTTGCAATAGAAAAGAATACAGAGAAACTGCACAAATATATGAGTAGTAGAACATTATTGATTGATTATCCTTTTGATGTCTATACAAATATTGACATCAGTGATCTGCCCCTAAAAGTTCAGTATATCATCAGGTCCATGCCAAAGTGAGAAGCACAAGACACTAGTGTGCTGCAGAGTTAATCACTGAAATTTTGACCCTGGCTACTTTTGGTGGAGCTTTCAGAGTTTCCAGCGTTTATATCAGCAACTACGCTCTATTTCAGAATTGTCATGTAACTGCTTGATTGGAGTACTAACTGCAGTACTTAGAAGATCTTCTAAGTGGGAAACTCCTAACCCCAAAGTTGGATTACCATTTTGCCCTTCACTTAAATATTTTTTCTATGTTTTAAAATATAAAAAATGTAAAAGTATATTCTAATAAATAATTAGATAATAAACTTTAAAGTAATAAAGATATAATGGAAGATAAAAAGTCATTCAAATAAATGAAGTCCAAACATTTCAAAACATCTCTTATTTAATTTTAAGTTAAAGAATTTGAAGAGTTTCCATTGATAAAATTATATACATGATTTTTCCCACAAAATACATTTTTTTGCTGTCTTCTCATTTTGGGTGACAATAGCATGTGAGTTGATTTATCTCACAAAATTATACTTCTAATTTTTCATGCTTCTCTTGAACAATAAATTTTAGTTATATATGTATATAGATAGAACTCATATTACAGGTTTTGTTTCATTCTTTAATCGAAATTTTATGTTTTTAACGCATGAGAAATAATTCTAGAGAGTTTTTCGTTTGGACAAAAAATCTGCTCAACATTCATGAGGTAAAACAAACCTATTTGTGTGAGAAAGAATATGTATGTTGTTTCGTTAATTTATTGACAGTAGTTTCTTGAAGAATATAGATATCTGGACTAGAATATTAGTCATTTCAGTGTATTCGATGAATTCTTCAAGAAGGTTAAAGGCGGCATAGACATTTATTTGTTGTTTGGTAAGTATTATTTTTCATTTCAATGTTGCATATTTTTACTTAGTTCATTGTTTGTTACATAAAAAAATTTTGGTTGAAAGAAGGTAAATTGACTAATTTTTCTTGAATAATGGCAATCAAAAAGAAAACAAATTTTTCATTTACATGTGTGATGTACAAATCTTCTTTTAAAGATTATGTTTGTTATAACAAGTTGATTATCCTGTAGTAATTGAATTAATGTCGGTGTTTATGATATATGTCAATGTATGCATAATACTACTGCATTATGTAATTCTTCTACACTCTAGGTTATGGGATAAGATAATTGAATAACTCATGTAATTAGTTTTTTTCTCATAATTAAATCTACAAAAATTAGCTTGCATTATACTTAATATGTTTTTTTTTAGAATTTATAAATGGTTTACTATTTGTATGACAGTAAAATCATGGTGTGATTTGTAAATAAATACCCCTAATAACGGAAAGAAGAGGAAGCGTTGAAGAGAAAAATGTATTGCTAAATATTATTGTATTCTGCAACTTTATGTTTTTTATTGGTTAAATTTAGAACTTATTATTTCATTTATTCTATCTAGAAAAAATGTCTTTGGATGAAAAATCTAATTGATTCAAAGACTTGTCAATTAATGAACTTAAGAAAACTTAAAATGCATCATTTTAAGGAGTATATACTCTTTTTAATTTTAAAACATAAAACAATATTACTAATAATCTTTATATTTTTTTTTAAAATGTGTGTTGATTGATATAGGTACGCTAGCGGAGGGTGAACCCAGAAATTATTATTATTATTATTATTATTATTATTATTATTATTATTATTATTATTATTATTATTATTATTATTATTATTATTATTATTATTA